>NC_092260.1:12724174-12861674 GCF_036320965.1 Panulirus ornatus | reverse complement strand
TGGTTGTTAAATTAATCGCACTGAAATGATAATACTTGGGCAGTCAGTATGAGGCATGAATTTGAACAAAAAAGTATGTTCAGCGTACCAATTATTGTGAATTTCTGGTAATATCATTATATGATACTGACAAAATTCTGTATTTCAACTCGGGTGAATCACGTGAACGGAAATAGTGGCTCGCATCACTGTGGCCAGTTAGCAAAAAGTCAGCTTAACGTGAAACTGCTGATGTGGAGTTCCCTCGTACTTGCCACCCTCAAGCAGCAGGTGCTCGCGACACCTCTTGGCCGTTTTGATGATTGATTTAACGACATTCCTCTTCCCCCCTAAAGGTGTGTACGTATATGGTACGTGGTAATGTCTGAGCTGTTGCAGGAGGCTGTTGGATATGTTACGATGACAGTGGTGTTGGCCAGTCTGTGTTTCTGATAGAATACCTACCACTAGGTCATAGCAGTTGTGACCGAACACATCCTTGGTGCTAGGTTTAGCCTCTTTCATTTCGATGTGACTCTGTCTTCCGGTATTAAGATCAACCTTAAAGATACGCCGGTTTACAGCAGTAACGGTGTTCTCTCAACATAGAGAGGATTTACCATTGGTTCACGTGTTTGAAACTGTCTTTCCACTCACTGTACATACACACACAATCAGAAGTAACACACTGTCGTTGTATATTTTCTGACCAGATATTTCTTTCACGAAGGAACAAAATATAAGTTTGCAGTAATAACTGACAACCATTCGTAGTTTGATATTTTAACTAGCAACAAAAGGGGGGGGGGGGGGACTACAGTTCAGCGAATATCAAAAATATTGTGAAAAAAAAATAAAAAAGTTTGATTGGCAGCGTAGTCATACTAACTTGTTCCGTCAGAATTCCAAAACACATCATACTCGAAACAGTTCTGGGAAAAGTGTTTCATGGTAGTCATATATATATATATATATATATATATATATATATATATATATATATATATATATATATATATATGTGTGTGTGTGTGTGTGTGTGTGTGTGTGTGTGTGTGTATTTGTTTATTATCCTTTGTCGCTGTCTCCCACGTTAGCGAGGTAGCGCAAAGAAACAGACGAAAGAATGGCCCAACCTACCCACATGCACATGTATACAAACAGACGCCCACACACGCACAAATACATACCTATACGTTTCAACGTATACATACATACACATACACAGACATATACATATATGCATATGCACATATTCATACATGCTACCTTCATCCATTCTCGCCGCCACCCCGCCACACATGAAATGGCACCTCCTTCCCCCCGCGTGCGCGCGAGGTAGCGCTAGGAAAATACAACAAAGGACACATTCGTTCACATTTAGTCTCTAGCTGTCATGTTTAATGCACCGAAACCACAGCTCCCTTTCCCCGTGCAGGCCCCACAAAACATTCCATGGTTTACCCCAGAAGCTTCACATGCCCTGGTTCAATCCATTGACAGCACATCGTCCCCGGTAAACCACAACGTTCCAGTTCACTTTATTCCTTTCACGCCTTTCACCCTCCTGTATCTTCAGGCCATAATCGCTCAAAATCTTTTTCACTCCGTCCTTTCACCTCCAATTTGGTCTCCCACTTCTCTTTCCCTCCACCTCTGACACATATATCCTTTTTGTCAATCTTTCCTCACTCAGTCACATGGAGAGAATGAGTGAGGAAAGATTGACAAAGAGAATATATATATATATATATATATATATATATATATATATATATATATATATATATATATATATGTGTGTGTGTGTGTGTTATTTGTTTATTCACTATATTTGATCGCCGCTTCCCGCGCTAGAAAGGTAGCGCCAGGAAACAGACGAAGTAAGACCCATCCATTCATATACATACATATATACATACACGCTCATGCACGTACACATACATTTATATATACTATACACGTATATATACATGTATATACATGAACATATTCATACTTACTCGCCTTCATCTATTCCCGGCGCCACCCCGCCCCACAGGAAACAGCATTGCCACCCCCTGCGTCAGCGAGGTAGCGCCAGGAAACAGATGAAAAAAGCCACATCTGCTCACACTCCGTCTCTAGCTGTCATGTGTAGTGCACCGAAACCATAGCTCCCTATCCACATTCAGGCCTAGACTTTTCACATGCCCTGGTTCAGTCCATTGACAGCACGTCGACCTCAGTATACAACATCGTTCCAATTCACTCTATTCCATGCACGCTTTTCATCCTCCTGCATGTTCAGGCCCAGATTGCTCAAAATCTTTTTCACTCCATCCTTCTAGCTTGGTTTCCCGCATCTTGTTCCCTCCACCTCTGACACATATATCCTCTCTGTCAATCTTTCCTCACTCATTCTCTCCATGTGACCAAACCATTTCAATACACCCTCTTCTGCGCTCTCAACCACACTCTTTTTATTACCACATAGCTCTTATCCTTTCATTATTTACTCGATCAAACCACCTCACACCACACTGTCCTCAAACATCCACACACATTCAGACATCCCGGTCTAAGCCTTCGAGGAGAATGAGCACTCCCTGCTTGACTCCTATTTCCTCTATTAGAAACTGAAATACAAGAAGGGAAGGGTTTCCGGCTCCCGCTCTCTTTTTTCCCCTTTTACACGCGGGGAACACGGAGGTGGACTTCTTTCTCCCCTACCTTAATATATATATATATATATATATATATATATATATATATATATATATATATATATATATATATATATATATATATATTTCTCTTTTTTTAGTATACATGTTTTATTCTTATTACCAATAGCTATTGATAGCCATCAAATTCACCAACATAATTTTTTTTTATGCAGAAACTTGTTGCATTTCTTTACTGTTGTCTTTGCCAATGAAATTGTCTTCGCTTTAGAAACAGTATCAGAGAGAATGGGTTCTTGTGTTTCCGAGTGAAACATATATTTCGAAAATTTAATCAGCATCATCACTGCTGTTCAGGATTTTTCATAGTGAGCTCGTTCATTACGCAGATGTGATTACGGATTATTACGGTACCTGTTATACTTGCGTCGGCAAACTAAATTTGTTATTGTGGTTAAGAAAGGAGTTATTGCTTGATATCGAACGAATCATAAGTAAAGTGTGGGGGTAAAGATAATGAGGAAGATTGATACAGTATTTCTATTTCTTAACCGGTTACAAAACAGAAAATGAAAATAAAGGTTGTTCTGTCGCAGATTGGAGCACTGCTGACACTTCAGTGAGTCCACACACGTTTCAGTTTCCCTCCTTTATTATCTGAATTTCTCTTTCCACCTCTCAGTACCTTTTTTCCTACTGCCACATCCCACCTTCCTCATGCCACATATGACACCTGCACAGTTCAGCACTTCTTTCCTAGAAATCACTCTCTTCCTCTTCTTTAGTCACTTGTCTTTTTATCCTCTTCCATTCTTTACACAATTTCTCTCAGTATCGCAGCACACGGACCTCTTTCCAAGCTCTCATACTTGTGATCCGTTATCACACAACTTTTAAGTTCATAGAGATGGTCGATAAGGTAGACAGTGAACAGTTGTTCCATAGGTGTATGAATACAGCAACCAGAGGACATAACGTGAAATTAAGCAAGAAAGTTGTTGAAAAAAATATAGAGAAGTACTTTTATAGTATAAGAATAGTAGATGAATGCATTAAGATGACTGAGGACATGTGAGATGAAGACAGCATACAGAAATGTAAGAAGTTGAGTGACTTTAGAGAACGTTCCAGAGATGAGGCCGCTCCACATGGTATATGAATTGGTAATTACAGTTGGTTGATAACATGTCATCTCTCTGTCTAGACTTTCACACTTGTCTCTACCAGATATTTCCCATCCTTCCCTTGTCAACATAAACTCATTCAACAACATTTCCTTCGCACACCTGGCGATCAGCCCATCATACACCAGTGCACGATGTGCACGATGACCCCAAACCTTACACATGTATACAACGTCTTAAAGGCCGTGTGTTCCCGATCATGGTTCCCATTTCATCATACAACTCGAACATGTTTTTCCCATTCTCGTTTACACCGGAGACTCTATGCACCCCACCTACACCCTCAAGTGTCACATTAACCACCCTTGTCTTGTTTTCAGATGGACTCCATACTCTGGTATTCGGTCCTTTTCATCAAAACTACCGAAACTTTGACTCAGCTCCTCCCAGACTACACTCTCTTACTCTCTTGCATCCCTAATCTCACACCATAGCGTAAGATGACCAAACCAGCACAAACATACCACACACACAGTTTTATCTCTGCCTCGTACAATAAACTCCACACGACGGCATGTTATGTTTGTTCTGATGTGCTGGTTGGGCATGCAAGAGGTTAAAATACATTTTAGTAGTGTTAACATTCTGGGAGGGTTAAAGGTTTTGGTCTAGCTATCTCTGGTCGCTCTGCTTAAGAAGTAATGATTTTACCAGTTACTCCTATGTCCCGTTTTCTTTGTTTTAAGGATTAGCGAGATTTGGCGTAGTCTCTTGGGGGTACTTAGTTACCACCATATAGCTGGTCGGAGGTCCGTCTCTCCCATTACGTCGTCTTGAGCTGAACAATGGACCTGGATGGCCTGAGTTGAGGGTGGTTGAGTTGATCCATATGTAAAGCCTAACCAAAATCGACTACATTAGTTGAACATTCTCATTCTCAGGTTTGCGCACTAAAGGATCCCAGGAAGTAAATGCATGACATAAATGTTGAAAGCTTGGGTTGAAAGATGACGTCGTTGTGGGAATATGTTGTTTGGGTGATCACGGTTTTTTCTGAATATCGTTTTTGACTTCTGTTGTACTTTCCATGTGGAAGCAGGTGGTCCTTTCCACTCTAGTGATGTCTTCAGGGTAAGACTTTCTGGGGTTATCAGTGCAGGTGGGATGTGTGGTCAGTGTTTACTTCTGTGACCCGCGTGCTCTAGTAACATTTCTCTTATGTAGAAATATCTTTATGTCACTCTGTCCATGTGGTTGTTGGTGGTTTGTAAAGCACTGGTAACATGTTTGCTTTCCTATGTGGGTTTAAGAAGTTTGAGAAGTTTTTGTGTTGTTTCATAATGTTTGTTGTGATGTATTTACAGTAATGTTTGATGTCTGTGATGATTCCTCTTGTATTTGTGGTGAGACTTGGTGTGCCTGTGGTGAGACTTGGTTTGTTTATGGAGAGACTTGGTGTATTTGTAGTGAGTCTTGGTATGTTTGTTGTGAGCCTTGGTGTGTTTGTGGTGAGTCTTGGTGTGTTTGTGGTGAGTCTTGGTGTGTTTGCGGTGAGTCATGGTGTTTTATGTGGTGAGTCTTGATGTGTTTGCGGTGAGTCATGGTGTTTTATGTGGTGAGTCTTGATGTGTTTGCGGTGAGTCATGGTGTTTTATGTGGTGAGTCTTGATGTGTTTGCGGTGAGTCATGGTGTTTTATGTGGTGAGTCTTGATGTGTTTGCGGTGAGTCATGGTGTTTTATGTGGTGAGTCTTGATGTGTTTGTGATGTTTAGTATGTTTGTATTGATATCTGGTGTGTTTGTGATGATGCTTGGCGTGCTGATGATGATGCTGGATGTAGTTGTGACGATGCTTAGTGTGTTGAACTTCTCGAAAAGATTTATACTGTCTTCTTCCTTATCCACAACATTCTTTTCAAAGTCTCTTAATTCCTTCCATGTTGCCCTTTTGTCCTTGTTTCTTACTATTTAATGCTTTACAATTGCTGGCTGGCTGGCTGGCTGGGATACCGCATGTATCGTCGCTCTCTCACTCTTGTTAGACCACGTTTTTTCTTTTTTTTTATCCTGCTCTCAATGTTTGAGGCTGAAAATACTCATATTCGCAGTGCTTCATTAGAGATTTCTCAGCACAGTGCCTGGGCTCCTGATTATTGAACTCTATTTCACAATTCCTGTTACCTTAGAAATTTTTCTGTATAGCTTCCACGTAGATAACTCCTCTCAGAACTGGTTTCATCTCCGTTTTTTTCACGTTCTCAGTTACCCAACTCCAGCATTACATGATTGCTTTTTCCAGTAGGTGCATCACACGTGACATTCTCATTTTCCATGCTAATATGAGCAATGATTGTGTATCATTCCATCTGATCCTCGTGTGCTGACGGAAATACCGTTATAGGAGATTTTTCCATCAGACACCAGGCACGATGACTCTCTGCCTCCATATGAATGCAAATTTCCCCAGTTGCTCTCATCATGACTGCAGTCCTCAGTAGCATTACCTTGTCATCTCAAAGAATTGCGTGTCTTACTGCTTCATGTACCATCTTGATTGCTTCTTCATTGTCATTATTGTCTAATTGTTCCGGTTTGTTGGGATATTTTGGAGGATTATGTATGATTAACACAACTATTCACTCCTCCCCTGCAGTTACGTATCCCATAATGTGCACTCTGAATGGCCCATCTTCTACGGTTCTCTCCTGTTAAAAGGGGCAATCGTCCTCCTCCTCTTCCTCCTCCTCCTCCTCCTCCTCCTCCTCCTCCTCCTCCTCCTCCTCCTCCTTTGTCTTTTCTTTCCCTTCTTGCCATCATGTGTCCCTCTGGACGGAACAGGTAAGTTTTTAACTGCTTAGTAACATTTCTCTCCACAACTTCAGCAATATTTTCCATCATTTTTTCCGCGAGTTCCACTTCTTTACTCACTATCACTTGCCCATTTGTACTGATGTACATTACTTTCACTGTGACATTTCCTTCGTTTAACATTCCTCACCTCTCAACGGTACTGGATGGGATGTTCCGTCCTATAAACACATTTGTTGTCTCATGTTTTGCTTCTTGGCTGTGTCTTTGATTCTCTTTCACTTTCATTTAGTTTATCTCCTCTGATAAAGACCCTGCTGGATTCCTCCTTGTCTTTAGGGTACATGACGCCCAATCGAATGTGACCATTGATCCCCTGTTGTCCTCACTGATTTATGTCACAATGTCAATAGCTTTTATTAGTCTTGTGATCACCATTCTTTCCTCTTTTCTCTTTGCCTGGATTATAGTCTTGTTATAGTTCAAAAAGGATTAATGATTTACGTTTGTCAACCTCGTGCCTCACTTTCCTTCTTATATTGGTACCATCCTCTTCTCAGTTAAATGCTTTAGTGTTTATTAGTCATCCTTCATGTGTCTGGTAGTCTCTAAGATCAATTTTACCATCAACTGGTGTTTCTAGGTATACTCTATTTCTTGAAACTTTTCATCCACAGGATCTTATATTTCCTTGATTGTTCAGTCACTGGATATTACTCTTTTTACAGCCTCACTTAATTTCCTCATTGTCCCCAGATCTCAGGTCCGTTGCATCAGTATGTTCTGATTCAGTTGAACAATCCCGGAAATTGTTCTTTCGTCAACTTCCCACTCATTATGATCAATATGGTGTCTGTGTTGTATGTGAACAGGCTTAAGCTAGCCTAGTCTGACTGGTGGTCTGATTTTTCTTGCCTTAATTTATGGACTCCTGCTGATCTGGATTCAGTAACATTATCTTCTGGATCGATGTTCTTTATATAAACATTCATTTAAAATCTTGATTTACCGAAGATTAAAGATATCAGTTTCTCTTCCATCCTACTGCTATTTTACCCCACTTCCCTACAGTGAAATGTTATATTTAAAAGCCTCTTTTTCCTTTTCTTTTTTTTTCTTTTGAAGTCGCTCCGTAAACTGCTCTTCCCCTCCTTATCACACAGGCCAGGGGAAACTGTAATCCTGAATCGTGGTACAAAAACTACTGCTCCTGTCTTGGCGCTCCCCCCCCCCCCCCCTCTCTCTCTCTCTCTCTCTCTCTCTCTCTCTCTCTCTCTCTCTCTCTCTCTCTCTCTCTCTCTGTGTGTGTGTGTGTGTGTGTGTGTGTGTGTGTGTGTCTGTGTCTCCCACACCACTGCACAGTACTTCAGTGAGTGTCGGACAAGTGTGTTACAGGTAACAGTTTTTATTCTTGGTCAGATTATAAGTTCCCTCTGAGGAATTCCAATGTTTCATTGTTTTGGATGTTGCTTTGTTGATTCTTGTGCTCCATTCGGGGTCGGAGGACATGTGGATGACTAATCTGTTGCTGGTGGTGAGTGAAGGGTGTGTGTGTGTGTGTGTGTGTGTGTGTGTGTGTGTGTGTGTGTGTGTGTTGCAGGTGTAGCTGCAGAAGGCTGGTATATATCGTCTGATCAAGTGGGTAGGAGTCCCTCGCATGGTCTGCTTGGCTCAGGGCTATCCATCCTCTCACCCACCGCTTTGGTCGTACATAATCTTGAGTAGTACAAAACTAACCAATGAATTATGAGGAAGCTATCAGAAATTTTCAGTAGACAGGTCCAGAAATTGAGGTGCAGCCACAAGTGCCTCCCTCAAAAAAAAAAGGAGGCATTCCCCCAGGTACCTCCAGAAAAGAAGCATTTCCCCAGGTACCTCCGGAAAAGAGGTACTCCCCCAGGTACCTCCAGAAAGGAGGCACTCACTCAGGTACCTCCAGAAAAGAGGCACTCGCCCAGGTACCTCCAGAAAGGAGGCACTCACTCAGGTACCTCCAGAAAAGAGGTACTCCCCCAGGTACCTCCAGAAAGGAGGCACTCACTCAGGTACCTCCAGAAAAGAGGCACTCACCCAGGTACCTCCAGAAAAGAGGTACTCTCCCAGGTACCTCCAGAAAAGAGGCATTCCCCCAGGTACCTCCAGAAAAGAGGCACTCACCCAGGTACCTCCAGAAAAGAGGTACTCCCTTCGTGCCTCTTCCTCCTGCAAATTCGTTACTGCTCTGCTTTTGATGTCGTTTTTGCTGCTCACTGTCGGTCTTTCTCCAGCAAATTTATCTTCTCCAGCTGGTTGGTCACCTGGTGATGCATCTTCGCATTTGGTTTCATATTTGCTGTAGATATATCTAAGGATCACCTCTATGTCTCGAGATGGTTTTAATCCCGGGTGGAACATACTAGCTTACCGTCAGCAGAATCCTGGATACTTTGTTAACCCCTCCAAGTCCATATGATACACAGGTTCCTGAAAATGTGTTATCTGCAAGATGATAACCCGGGTTCATGTCACTGTGTGTGTGTGTGCCATCTTTATCTCACTGGAGCTGGTCGAGTAATTTTCGTTTGACCAGTGTTTTGAGGATCAGTCATCCCGGGCATGTGATACACTGTAGCAAGGTGCGGCCTTCGATAAGCAAAACTCATACATGTTATCTGCTTGAACGATTATCTGTTTAACTTTTTGGACAAGTAAGGTAATTAACGACGAAAGATTATAATGAAGAGTCAGTATAATCAGGGCATTTAAAAAGACGGACGCTGAACTTGTTAACAGTGAAAATATTGATAGAAAAACTTGCGGGCGATTAAAAAGAAAGAGGGAAAAAAAGGTCATAGATACCGCACCAGGTGTCCACCAGGCGTGTGTTGGTTCGAGATCACAGCTGCAGGCTGGGCTGAGGAACACCCAGGCTGACCTGCTGCAATACCATTTTTCTAGGATTGCTGCTGACCACTGCAGCAGACCTGCCCGTCAGGAAGGCTGACTGCTGCACTTCTGTGTAAGGTGTAAAACAGATATATATCATCTCTGAAAGTAAGACTTTAACCGCCGTGCAAACTGGTTTATCTCACCTGACGAACCACTTTATGTGGGGTTCTTTTCTCACACCGCCGGTCCCTTACTATTGTGGGACACTGTCCACATACCGCCGGTCCGTCACTGATCTGGGACAGTGTCCCCACACCACCGCCCCTCACTGTTTTGGAACAGTGTCTACATACCACCGGCCCTTCTGTTCTGGGACAGTGTCCTCACATCACCGGTCCCTCACTGTACTGGGACAGTGTCCCCACACCACCGGTCAACCACAGTACTGGGACAGTGTCCCCACAGCACCGGTACCTCACTGTACTGGGCCAATGTCCTTACATAAGATAGGTCCTGAACCCACCATTACATCATAACAAAACTTTTATATTGTCGAAGGTTCCGGGTCTTGAAGTTTTGGGTGGACAGAGAATTGGAAATCCTCAGACAAACACAAAACCGTAAAGCCTCAAACAACTAGGAGAATAAAAGACTGTTGGCAGCTGCGGCCTCTCGGGTTGCTAAGCCGTAAATATTACTTCCAGCCGGGACCAAAGTATCAGCTGACGTCGATGTGAGTAAAGTTGGGAACAAGAGTAGAAAAATTCTTTCTGACAGGGTAAAATATATTTCAATTTTTTTTTTTTTCCCCCCACAGAGCCTGGCGCAGCGTCAGACATGATCTTTAACCTTAGCCCGTCGTTTGTCGCCGTTGTAGTGTGCGTCAAGGTCAAAGGTCGCGAGAAATGCTGGGAGAGGAGGACGGGAAGGGCTGGTGAACCGGATGGGTGGAGGGGACGTGCCAGACAGAGAGGCAGGAATAGGTTGAAACTACATATACGCATGGAGAGCGTGCGTGGTCCTAATGTTATCTTGAACCCTGAAGGTGTCCGAGTTTTTTCGATTAGTGGTTACAAAAATGACGCTGTCTGCCTTAATGACTCTGGCAGTCGATAAGCTTAAAGCCGAAATACCACCCAACCTACTTCAGAGAGGGAGGGTTGCACTGATAACACACACGGAGGAGGGACTAGGTTAGTACCACACGTGCAGGGATGGCACCACAAGGGGAGGGAGGAATGGGTTGGTACCATACTGGAAGCGAAGGATCAGTTGGTGCATCATAGGGATAGATGGGAGTATTACCATCCACAAAGGGAAGGATACGGGCACGTGGGAAGGACAGATTACAGGAGACGTGATACACTATGATACGGTTCATCTACTGGAGGGCAGTAGTTGTGTCCTGAGGTCCTGATCTTAATTGCCGTTGAGACAGGATAGTAAGGAAGGAGGCGCCTCCCTACCCACATTCTCTGTGGCCCGTCAGTCAGCAGGAGAAGCGCTCAGAAGCAACTCTAAGTATTACGGAGTGAATAAGCTACCACAAAAATTGTACAGGAAAGTGTGAATTGGGTTCTTCAAGGAGGAGATTCAAATCTGAAACAGAAATAATGTTGATGTTTTAAAACAAGAAATCAGTCTGTCTGTTTTTCCTTCTTAGAACAGGTGTATTTTGCGATTTAGACAGATCGCTAATGAATTTTACTATAGACATACACACGGTAATATATTTGGGTAAAGATGAAAGAAAAAGAATGTAGGATGCCTGAAGTATTATGAGAAGGGAAGGAAGAAAAAGACCTTGGAGTGATGATCAGTAATGACTGAATATAGAAAAGAAGAAAGCCCAACTGTATATAATGAAGCGAGCAGAATGGTGGGTTTCATAGCTGAAAATATGAACCGTGGTCATACATCATTTGGAGAATGTTGTTCAGTTCTATTCTTCGAGCTGAATTAAAGACGAGGAAAACTAGAATGAATTCAGGGAAGATCAACAAAGCTAATTCCACCTCTCAGAAATGTCTTACGGAGAAAGCTTCAGAGGTCTAAGATCATTCTCTAAAACAACACAACCTCCGAGATCTAAAAGAAGTTTTCAGAATACTGAATAATTTTGACTTAATAAAATGTGAAAATTTCCTCACGAGAGATAAAAATTCACTGATCAGAAAGAGGAACGAGATGTAATAGCAATGTGGGGAAAAGGGTTTTCAGCTGTAAAGTTGTAAAACAATGAAAATATTGACCACCAGGTGCTGTAGACGTGAAGACTATCAAGACCTGTAGATCAAGAGAGACATATTCATGTGTGATCTCTGTTGTTAGTAAACACGTCTGTTGCAAGAAAAACCAACACATCTTCAACCTTTACCGTTCCAGAGTTCTGCCACAGTGAGGGAGTTTCTGTTTGGAGAAAGGGACTTTTCTCCTCTCTCAGTTTTCTGTAGAATCCCCATATGGCTGTACACTTCTTCCTTACTACTTAGTCCTTCTTCCCGGCTCTATTTCCTGCCGGCAGTGGAGCCAGAGAGACACTGTGTCGGGTGAGGAGGTGCCATCTGCTTTACGATGCTGTTTCTTCCACAATTAAGATTACGACCGTAGATAACCACATCACAAAGCGACAGGCGTCCTGTTATCTGTCCTTCCCATGCACTCCCGCGTACCACACGACACCCACACCAACACACACTGGTTACACACCACCATCACTGTCGCCTCATGCGCTACACGCAACCACCACCAGAAGCATCAACCTCCCCCCAGCGGTGGTGGCGATGGTGGAAGCATTAGCATGACTGTTGAGAAGAAGGGGGTTAGAGGAGGAGGAGGAGGCACTGGTGGGACAGGGTACTCTGGCCTTTAGTATCACCAGCCATAAGACTCATTGCACCCTGCTGACGACGACTTGGCTAAACCTAATTGAGTTTCCATTAATGTTAGTCGAGTGTGCAGGAGGACCCGCCGAGTGGCTTTCATTTTGTCCGGCCAGCCTTCATCACTGGTTACTGTTGGCCTGAGTACCTCCACTCGTACCAGTACCTCCACTCGCGCCAGTACCTCCACTCGTACCAGTACCTCCACTCGCACCAGTACCTCCACTCGCACCAGTACCTCCACTCGTACCAGTACCTCCACTCGTACCAGTACCTCCACTCGTACCAGTACCTCCACTCGTACCAGTACCTCCACTCGCACCAGTACCTCCACTCGTACCAGTACCTCCACTCGTACCAGTACCTCCACTCGTACCAGTACCTCCACTCGCGCCAGTACCTCCACTCGCACCAGTACCTCCACTCGCGCCAGTACCTCCACTCGCACCAGTACCTCCACTCGCGCCAGTACCTCCACTCGCACCAGTACCTCCACTCGCACCAGTACCTCCACTCGTACCAGTACCTCCACTCGCACCAGTACCTCCACTCGTACCAGTACCTCCACTCGTACCAGTACCTCCACTCGCACCAGTACCTCCACTCGTACCAGTACCTCCACTCGTACCAGTACCTCCACTCGTACCAGTACCTCCACTCGTACCAGTACCTCCACTCGTACCAGTACCTCCACTCGCGCCAGTACCTCCACTCGCACCAGTACCTCCACTCGCGCCAGTACCTCCACTCGCACCAGTACCTCCACTCGCGCCAGTACCTCCACTCGCACCAGTACCTCCACTCGCACCAGTACCTCCACTCGTACCAGTACCTCCACTCGCACCAGTACCTCCACTCGTACCAGTACCTCCACTCGTACCAGTACCTCCACTCGCACCAGTACCTCCACTCGTACCAGTACCTCCACTCGTACCAGTACCTCCACTCGTACCAGTACCTCCACTCGCGCCAGTACCTCCACTCGCACCAGTACCTCCACTCGTACCAGTACCTCCACTCGTACCAGTACCTCCACTCATACCAGTACCTCCACTCGCGCCAGTACCTCCACTCGCACCAGTACCTCCACTCGTACCAGTACCTCCACTCGCACCAGTACCTCCACTCGCGCCAGTACCGCCACTCGCACCAGTACCTCCACTCGTACCAGTACCTCCACTCGTACCAGTACCTCCACTCGCGCCAGTACCTCCACTCGCACCAGTACCTCCACTCGCGCCAGTACCTCCACTCGCACCAGTACCTCCACTCGTACCAGTACCTCCACTCGCACCAGTACCTCCACTCGCGCCAGTACCTCCACTCGCACCAGTACCTCCACTCGCGCCAGTACCTCCACTCGAACCAGTACCTCCACTCGCGCCAGTATCTCCACTCGCACCAGTACCTCCACTCGCACCAGTACCTCCACTCGTACCAGTACCTCCACTCGCGCCAGTACCTCCACTCGCGCCAGTACCTCCACTCGCACCAGTACCTCCACTCGTACCAGTACCTCCACTCGCGCCAGTACCTCCACTCGCACCAGTACCTCCACTCGCACCAGTACCTCCACTCGTACCAGTACCTCCACTCGTACCAGTACCTCCACTCGCGCCAGTACCTCCACTCGCACCAGTACCTCCACTCGCGCCAGTACCTCCACTCGCACCAGTACCTCCACTCGTACCAGTACCTCCACTCGCACCAGTACCTCCACTCGCGCCAGTACCTCCACTCGCGCCAGTACCGCCACTCGCACCAGTACCTCCACTCGCACCAGTACCGCCACTGGCACCAGTACCGCCACTCGCACCAGTACCGTCCCTCGCATCACTACCATCTCTTACACCAGCGCTACAACTTGCACCAGTACCACCGCTAACACCAGTACCACCACTCGCAGCAGTAACATCAGTCGCACAAGTGCTACCACTCGAACCAGTTCCACTGCTAGTTACCACCACACGCACCAGTACCTCCACTCGCACCAATGCCACCACTCACACCAATATCAACATTTGGACCAGCACAACCACTCGCACAAGTACCACCACTCGTACCAGTACCAACGCTCGCACTAGTACTACCACTCACTTCAGTGTCACTACTTGCACCAGCACCATCTCTTACACCATTGCCACCGCTCGCACTAGCGCCACCACTCACACCAGTGCAACCACTCGCACTGGTGCCACCACTCGCACCAGTACAACCACTCGCACTAGCGCCACCACTCGCACCAGTACAGCCACTCGCACAAGTGCCACCACTCGCACCATTACCACCACTAGCTCCAGTACCAACACTCGCACCATTACCACCACCAGCTCCAGTACAACTACTCGCACCATTACCACCACTAGCTCCAGTACCAACACCCGCACCATTACCACCACTAGCTCCAGTACCATTACTCGCACCATTACCACCACCAGCTCCAGTACCACCATTACCACCACTAGCTCCAGTACCACCACTCGCACCAGTACTAGTAAAAACAAAAATTCGAGGAATCCCCCTCCTCCAAGAATGAAGATATACAGATAAAAGATAAACAATGGAATACCAAATCTTGGGTAGGAAACAAGAGAATACTGCAGGTATAACAGTTGTAAAAATAGAGGATGGAAATTCAGAGTCGCATTTGTCTTTACCTGATATGAGAACTTCACTTCTTGGTATAAATGCAGAGTAGTGACTCTGACGTCAGAGTTAGGCAGGTACTTTATTGACTTACGTATCGTCCGCTATAGAGGCGAGTTTTTTCTTTTTTTATTCCGTAGTCTTTTGATCTGACGCTGAACAATACAGTGGGCTGCCACAATCACTGCGAACAGGGTGATTAGTAACACAATGAAAACTGTTAACAATGGTATATGAACGTGCCGTGTTACGTATATTGGTAACATATGAAATGCACTACAACTAACATGAAGCACTCTTCCATTGACATAATTACAATCCTCACAAGTGCATTGAAATATAAGAATTTAATATCATTTACTGGTGTTGTTACATGATGTGTTAAGTCCGCGCGTCCTTCCAAACCTAACGTAATCGAGAGTCTGATGCTATATATGTTCTTAGTATTGTCCGGTGCCTCGAGGCTCCATCACAGGCCACTACAACAGGGCATCACCGGAGGAAAAACAAGTAAGCTGCGTTACGCGCGTGCGCTGAGACACAGTAGCCTGCCTTACGTCTCTAAGGAATACTGGAATTTCTGATAATGGCTGGTACACAGAAGTCCTCCAGGAATGAATGAAGCATCAGGTGGGCAGGACATATACAGAGGTCATGACTTCTTCTCTCACAGTGTTGGACGCCATGGTAAAGCTTGCTAGACTAATGTTGTTATGTCTGAAGAGAGTAACACTCCTCTCCAGCTGTGTCCACGTCTTATGTATAATCATCTACAAATGACGGGAGAGGGATGGGATGATAATGAGTTTGCCGTCATGCCCATCAACCGATTGTTATGAGGCAGGAACCGACTGGTCAGGCCAGTCAACGGGTCGTCGTGGGGCAGGAATCGACAGATCAGACCCGTCAAACACTCTCCAAGGGGCAGGAACATAACGGCTCAGTCGCCCAACCTGGTGACTGGCAGGTCCCGAAATCTCTGGTGATGTTGAGTGGGCTTGCTTGGCGGTGAGTGGGTTATTACCTCAGTGTGGAGTGGGCTTGATCGTGGTGAGTGGGCTTGAAACTCATTGAGTGGACTTAACCAGTGTTTAGTAGACCTGGTTTGTATAAGATGGCTTCCTTTGGGCTTGTTTACCAGTCCTCATCAAGCCTGTCGTAGTCAAAACTGCGGTGCATGGCAAGGAGTAATACTGAGCACATCTGATCACTGAAAGTCAACAGAGGTGGATGATCACACAAGTCACACACTACTGGCGAGAATGAGAGGCACACGATGTACCCTCAGTGGTAGGTGTACTCACCTGGTGCCCATGAATGGTAGATGTATCCTCAGTGGTAGGTGTACTCACCTGGTGCCCATGAATGGTAGATGTACCCTCAGTGGTAGGTGTACTCACCTGGTGGCCATGAGTGGTAGATGTACCATCAGTGGCAGGTGTACTCACCTGGTGGCCATGAGTGGTAGATGTACCATCAGTGGCAGGTGTACTCACCTGGTGGCCATGAGTGGTAGATGTACCATCAGTGGCAGGTGTACTCACCTGGTGGCCATGAATGGTAGATGTACCCTCAGTGGTAGGTGTACTCACCTGGTGGACATGAATGGTAGATGTACCCTCAGAGGCAGGTAGGCAGATTTTAGTGATGTGGTTTCCTGAGTAGTACATGTACACTCAGTTACATGTGTATTAAACTGATGCCCAAAAGTGACATGTAAACTCAGCGACAGGTGTTCATACCCAGTGACCAAGGGTGACAGATGTACACTTACTAGCACTTGTACTCCTACACAACTGGTAAGGGCGGCAGCCTCCTCGTGGATCATCGTACTGGCTGAAGGTTGGCCTAAACCACTGGATATGGGGTCATTATTGGGTGACCTGGTCGACCCAGCTGTGCTGGGTACAACAGTTAAAATGGCGGAGGGTCGCAATGATAAAAAAGGCGGATGGCCACAGTGGTCGGAATGGGTGGCCATAACAGTTGGAAGAATGGGTGGTTGCAATGTTGAAATAACCGATGCCCACAGCACTTTGAATGGGATAGCCATGACAGTCGAAATAGGTGACCTCGACAGTCAGAATGGATGTGCACAATTGATGGAATGCGTGACACACAACACCCGGAACTGGTAACTACCAGAGCCAGAATGGGTGACCACAATAACCGGGATGGGTGGCCACAATAGCCTGATGGATGGCCATAATAGCTGGATGGATGACCACAATAACCGGAATGGGTGGCCACAATAACCGGAATGTGGCCACAATAACCGGAATGGGTGGCCACAATAACCGGAATGGGTGGCCACAATTGTTGGGATGGCGGATAGTCGCAATAGAAGTCCAATTAGTGGGCGCTCATTGGTTTATTAGACAGGCAACAATACCTGATCACGGTTTTTCAACTGTATATTCCAAGCTGCGCACAGTTTTCCCCAGGGACGGCGTACCTCGCTATGTTTATCAGAGCTCTGAGCTCTGTTTCAGAACACATCACGTCTTTTCCCACTGAACACAGCAGCTCGATATCAGTGTACCAAAAACAATAAGCATTACTAAGAAATCTGAAGTGTATCTGTAAGCAGCATCATCATAATGCTGGAGGATTACACACATTCATTGTTGTGGGAACTGTGTTTTTCTTTGTACATTGTTGTGGATGGAATTACCACACAAATCAGTACTAATAACGTGGCCTCAATAAGTGAGCTGAATTTTCAAGTCATGTTTTACTAATTAACCTCGGATACTGCTCATATTATACTCGTACAAGTATGGCCAATTATACTTTTGTTTTTCAGAGGCAAACTTGACACAGGGAGATCCAGAGTTCTGACTCAGCAATGGCGGGTTATCACAGCAGCGGCCACTGAGGACCGGACACCAGACTAGATGCAGGTATGTGATAACGCGTATGTTGGGTACATAAATTTGAACATCAGTGGTATCTTGAAATTCTAGCATGAACTGAATTTCTGACCTCTGGTATCAGTCGTATCTTTACCTTCTGGTACCAAGAAGATGATTTCCCTTGTGTCAAGAATATCTTTACGTTCTTGCTACAATCGTATCTTTAACATTCCCTTCCACCCAAACCTATCTTCTCCTTCCTATAATCATTCCCACCCTCTCATACCTTCCCTTTCCTTCCTGTCTTATCTCTCCCTTCTCTTCTTCCCATTTATCTCCTTTCCCTCCCCTTCCTTCCCTCCTGTTCCCATCCCTCCCCTACCCTCTCCTTCCAGTCTTCCTCCCCCGCTGTTTCCAGGAGTGAGCAGGAAGTATTAGTCCAGTAATTGCTTTATGCAGATATGGCCGGGATCTAGATATTAGTTATGTTATTGACAGCTGTTCAAGGGGGGGGAGGGGGGTCGAGAGAGAGAGAGAGAGAGAGAGAGAGAGAGAGAGAGAGAGAGAGAGAGAGAGAGAGAGAGAGAGAGAGAGAGAGAGGATGGGTCACATTGTAACGAGTCCAGCCTATGACTGTCATCATTCAGGGAACAGATTACAGGAGTTTGCTCATGAGGGGAACTAGATTTTAACATAATACGCATCCTGTCACCAGGAGCCACATTAGTGACAGACCCAGACAAGACAGGGGAAGACAGGCAAACACCACAACAAAAGGGGATAAAAATGAAGCTTGTTATTGTCAGAGATGTGTCAGTCCCTAGCCTGGCACAGGGCCTTGTCCTCAGGCGGAGGGAGGAAGGAAAGAGGATGGGAAGGGAGGAGGAGGTAAGGTAAGAGAGAAGGGAGGATGGAGGTAGGAGGGGAGAAACCAGATACATTACGTTTCTGTTAATAATGTTCCATCCGGTGTCAGGGAGGTTAACCATGGAACACGTCAGAGCCCCTGGTCTTTCCTTACACACATATATGGAAGTGACATTATCGTTGCTGTCAACAGGTCTGTCGTTTGTAATACATCTGTCTAGGATTATTCCTCTGTCTATGGGTAACCTAATTACTTATACTAGTACACATGAGGACATATTCTATTCCTGGCTCATCACACACACGTTGTCTCTCATTTCACTAATGCCTATTGTATGATACTCCAAAGAAAACCTTGTTTCTTTACCTGACATTGGTTGTGCTTTGCTGGGCGCAGCTTGATGCATCGTATCAACACTAGATCCTCAGGCTCAGTCGTCGACGAGTCTCTGAAGTGGAAATCTCCTCACGACTTTCAGGCAGGAAACGTAAACATTGGACACTTCCTCACGTTCACAGTCCTGCGCCGGACCAGGCAAGTCGCTTCATACATCGCTCACTGGTCTGTCTGCACTTGATTCATTATGCAGTTGTCTAAGGTCAGCACTCCCAAGATTTCAGTGTATGTCGTTTTAACCCTCACGCAAGTAATGAGACGTCACATTTGCCTTCTTACAGTCGCCTCATGGCAGACCTGGTGTCAGTGTCATACGTGACACCTTGTCTAACTTGGTATATGCATAGCTGCTTGTGATTGCGTGTCAGATTGCTACGCTTGGTGCCTGCGTGAGTGCTTATCAGGCTTGATGATTGTGTATCTGCTTCTTTAGCTTGATTCCTACTTCTTATTTCCTTTTCAGATTGTTGCTTGCATGTTTTTTTTTTTTTAGTTTGGTGCCTGCGTGTATTATTGTTTCGCTTGGTGCTTGCGGTTATTCTTATTTTAGCCTGGTGCCTCCGTGTCTACTTATCTAACTTAGTTCCTGCATGTCTGTTTGTTTAAGTCGGTGCCTAAGTGTCTTGTCAGCTTGTTTATCTTGGTGTCTGTGTGTCTGCTTGTGTACCTTGGTGGCTGTGTGTACTTATTTAGCTTGGTGTCTGCTTGTCTGCTTGTTTAGTTCGGTAGCTATGTCTGCCTGTTTAGCTTGGTGGCTATGTCTTCTCGTTTAGCTTGGTCTCTGAATATCTGCTTATTTAGCGTGGTGTCTGCGTATCTGCTCTGTGGCTGGGTGTCTGCTGGAGGTTTCTCCACATTCATGCTGTCTGATGGAGTGGACTTTCGCTCATGAATATTAATGGATGGTAAATTGGTTTATGGAAATCAGATGCGCAGTAAGAAATTCTTTCTAGCTCCAGATAGGATAGATAAGGATATTGATTATTAATATATTTTAAGTTGTTGAACACTGGGGCAGCATGGGCTCCGTGCGAGGTCGGGCTGCAGCATGGGTTCCGTGCGAGGCCAGGCTGCAGCATAGGCACTATGTGAGGTCAGGCTGCAGCATGGTCTCCGTGCGAGGCTAGGCTGCAGCTTGGGTTCCGTGCAAGGTCGAGCTGCAACATGGGTTCCGTGCGAGGCCAGGCTGCAGCATGGGCACTATGTGAGGCCAGGCTGCAGCTTGGTTACCGTGCGAGGTCGGGCTGCAGCATGGGCTCCGTGCGAGGCCAGGCTGCAGCAGGGGCACTATGTGAGGCCAGGCTGCAGCATGGTCTCCGTGCGAGGTTGGGCTGCAGCATGGGCTCCGTGCGAGGCTAGGTTGCAGCTTGGGTCCCGTGCAAGGTCAGGCTGCAGTATAGGCACTATGCGAGGCCGGTCTGGGGGTATGGGCGCCATGCTTGGCCTGACTTGAGAACGCTGGTACAGCTTACGCGCTCGAGGGTCGAACCCTGATGCTCCAAGATCGTACCCGTCGCGCACTAAGGCTCGTAGATTCGTGTTCGCACTTCGTACTGTCATGCTTGAGGGTCGCACTGTCGTTATGTTCAAGAGGTTAACTTCTACCAGCCCAGGAGGAGATATGTGAAGGCATTGTGGCTGTGGTACCAGCATGAGGGTTGACACGCTCCTGGGGAACGTCCAGAGAACGAGTTTAGCTGAACGTCCTCTGAGAGAAATGGTGGCCGGTTGTTACAACGGCCACCAGCCATTCATATTTGTATCATAACGTAGTAGACTACAATCAGTCGTCGCTTCAGAACTTGATATAGTTGCATTTTCTCCCTACATTATCATTACTCTTAATACTGATCAGAAGTAACATAAGATAATGCTAAGAGTCTGTTTTTATTCTCAACGAGCCAACAAACAACCACCTCACAGCTGGGGAGGGCAGACGACATTTTCCATTTCACAGTATTGACAGATTTTGTTTCCACGATCAGCGATGTTCAGTACACGGTCACGTGGGATGGACAATATCAGGCTGAATGAACATAGTGCTCACTTGGTCACGGATGCAAATCTTTGTGCGAGTCATCAGTCAAGGATACGCGGGCAGTCAGTCCTGTTGCTTATGGTCTTGTCTGCTCCAAGGATCATCACCTGTAGCTGTAGCTCTTTACCTGTGACGTGAGCTTCGGAGTCGGATCGTAGCAGTAACGGAAACCTAGACGACTGCCGGCAATCATTACTTACGAGCAGCTTGGGCAATAACGGGATGTAAAGTTTCTAATAAAGATATATTGCATAAGATGGATGGAGGTGTTATGCTCAGTGTCAGTGTGAGACTTTATATGTAACCAGTTTACATAAAATTGATGTCAGTGCTTACGACTTGTTGTGCTTCGACCAGATGTATAAGGTGACCAGGAATAGTTCATGGGGTAGTAAAGAGACCCTTAAAACAGTGCAGAGAAAATCATATTGTAATACTTTATATGAAGAAATTACGTCCCTGGTTCGAAATTAAAGAGTCAGTAATTATACAATACTTTGATTACCAGAGCATTAACTGGGATCTTCGGACAGGCAGCCACAAGGGAAACAGGTTAATGGATATGATAAAAGATTGCTTTTCAGATCAAATGGTCCGTGACCCAACGTGAGGTAACAATGTATTAGACTAGGTGCCATCCAGAGAGAGAGAGAGAGAGAGAGAGAGAGAGAGAGAGAGAGAGAGAGAGAGAGAGAGAGAGAGAGAGAGATCTAATTAGCTTTTGTGAGGTCAGTGAAAAGTTGGTTAACGGTGATCACAATATTATCAGATTTGCTGTTAACTTCCACTTTGATGTTAAAAATAACAGCATGATGACACCTAAATTTAGATCGTTTGACTTGGCCAAAATGTGTTGGATGTTACTAATGACAGCTGGAGCCATCCTTATGGCGATGTATTCAAAGAATAATTAGGTATGATAGACATGCCTCCTGGAAATCTAAAGTAAGTAGCAGTGCGCAGGATCTTGGAATGAATGTAAGATTACCAAGAGAAATGTAGGAAGAAAACTAGAGTCAGTAAGAAAGAATGTGAAGAAGAATTGTGAAGATACGTAAGGAGCAAGAAAAATCTCAAAGGTACTTTAGGCTCGGTACCTAACGAAGGTGGCACTTTGATTAACGACAGTAAACAGGTAGCTTTCTTATCAAACAAGTATTTGATTCAGTGTTCATCATCAAAATGTGTTCATATATAGCACAGGTATATAACGTACTATCATAAAGAGATCTGTAAAAAGGGATTATGTTTAATAAATGCAGTAAAGTTCTTTAGTCTTAGATATATATAACTGATTAAAAAGACGCCTACACATACTGTATACACAGATTTACATAATGCTTTTGATAAAGACACCACATAGAAGACTGTTGTGTAAAGTTAAAGCTCATAGCATAGAAAATCGACTTTGCGCTGGGGTAGCTGAGCGGCACACAACGGTGAAGCATCAGGTTGGCTCAACGTGACTAGTGAGTGTGAGGTACCACAGGGCGCGCTCCTGAGACCACACCTTATGCTTTCTATACCAGAGATATTAGCCCGGGCTCACCAGTGGAGGTTTAGAAATTTGCCGGTAACCTGAAATTAGGAGGGATTTAGAGTAATTTAGACAAATTGATGCAGTGACCAAAGACATGGTAGATAAACTGCAATGAAGAAAAAGGGAAAATAATGCATATTGGTGATGAAAACATTAAGTTCGATCGGTCAGCTATTACCCAAAGCACAAGAAGAAGTAAACGTAATTAGAGTAAGTTATGACTAGACACACAAAGCACTGCCTAGCTAGAATGAAACAAACAGGATGTTGTGTTTTATATTTAGAAATATAAACTTAGAATACTCTGCTCTCTACTGGTCACCAAACATCATGAGTGACGAAGAAAAATTAGAATGAATGCAAAGACGAATGACTAATTAAACTCTTCACTCAGAAATAAGACCTTCGAATAAAGAGCAGAGATCTGTCATTATTTTCTCCGAAAAGAGACAGAGACTGGACGAAAAAAAAACGCATACCCCGAGACCTACTCGAAGCTTCACAATAGCAGGAAGTTTGGACAGCCTAACTTACAACAATGTCTACGCGTTAGATAAAGACGCGAGAACCACAATGGATGAGATGAGGTTAATGGGAAGATGTACCACAAACCTGGGATATTTTTTCATTTGTACACTTGCGGAAGTGGCGTAAACTATCACCTGATTTGGTCATTACGGAACGGCGTAAACCATTCCCAGGTATGGTCATGATGAAGGGCATGAAATATTAAGATTACAATTATACAAATACTTTGATGTCAGTTATAATTAGATAAGACTTTTTCAAGAAGGAAAATGGATTAAGTATAATACTTAAGTTCTTTTTCTTTACAGTTTCGAGGTTTGTACGCAGAGAATTAGGTTGCCGTATTAGATAGGAATGTTTACCATTCACACACTTCCATAGAATATCCATGGCGGTATACGTTCCTCACGCACGATGCTCCTTACTTATTCCTCGCACTGCCGGTGAGAGAGGTGGGTGGCGAGGTCCCCCCTCCATTACTATCCTCCTCTTTATTGTTTCATCTTCGTCTCAGTTCAGGGACTTTACCTCGAGCCGAATCCAGTATTCATCTTCTACCCAGAAGAAGGATGAACTCACAGCGCGGGATGTGAGGCGTTTGTCCGGGTGTGGGGTTCATCTGGCCTTGGGCTAACGGCGCACACCCTACCCAGCTGTTCATCCTTCCTTTGGTTTGTAAGTAGTGTGTACAAGCTTCGGTTGGGTATAAAGTACCCAGCTGAGATTAAGCCGAAGCCGTGTAGATCCGGACAGATAAGGAAGGAAAGATACCATTATTGTCCTTCAGTAGAAAACTTCGTCATGGACCATCAGGTCTTCCCAAGTGCTCGTGTGTAGCGAGATGATGGCCTGGGAGGGGGAATTGGGGATAGCCAGGAAACTGGGGAAACTTGCGTCATGATGGAGGGAATACCTGGGAAACCTGGGATTGCCCAGAACGGACGTGGGAGATGAGGGACGGCACAGATGGACTTAAGACATGGTGGGAGGGCAGAAGGAGGACCTGGAATATGGGGAGGATGGCGGACTGGGGCCGGAATCAGGGTGGTAGTCTGAGAAAGGCACCAGAGGGGAGGGTTGGGAAGGGGGTCGGATCAGAGGGTTACGGATGAGGTCAGGTCGGAGGAATGGGGATGGTTCAGGATCGGAGGGCAAGACAGGGAGAGGTGGGGGAGTTCGGGATGGGGTCAACTGGAGGATCGGGAGGGAGATCAAGGGTGGTGGTAGTAGAGAATGGCCAGGAGGTGAGTGTATGTTGGGTCCGAACACTTGGCCGCCGCCGTCCACTCTTGGTTGTCTTTGTCAACCCTTAGACGCTATAGTCCACTCTGGCCAGTCACCGTTTCCTGACTAGGGGCTAAGGGCCCGCGGTGTCCGAGGTCTTACATTATGAGGCTCCTGGTCCTGGTGCCACGTCACCTGACGCCGCAGTAGTGGCAAGCGTCCAGCCTCAGTGCGTCTCCTGTGTTTAGTAAACAGTGGGTGGCGTATGCGCGGGAACTCTTGCGAACACTGGCAGTGTTTGGGCTGCGCCAGCAAGTTCGTAGCTTTAGCCGACGGAGGGGATATACCTGCCGCAGGTCATGCACCAAGATTGGCGATATGTGATCATGGGCGCAGCATGGCCGTCGCATGACAGCGCGGCTGTTGGCACCCCCGCACTGACAGAGCAGCGTGTCAACTGTTGCGCGGTGGTCAAGATGGCGGTTGATCGATGCAGTGACGTCACTGTGTCGTCACATAGAGCGACCAGAGGGCGCCTTGTCAGTTGGCGCGCGACCACAGCGGGAACACCCCACTCACCATCCGTGGCGGTGAATACAGCTCTTCTCGACATCAAGGTAGAGCCAAGTGAGGGTCGCTCCTCCTTCGTCCGGGCAAGTGTATCGAGGGCAGCAGCCCTAGCAGCGGCAGGTTGGCAGCGTCGGCGGCAGCGACAGGAGGGTGGCAGGGACGCAGCAGAGGCAGCAGGAGGCCAGAACGGCGCGCGGAAACGTTGGCGGGGTCAGGGCGGTGTGCGGGGGTTGGGGAGGGGCGTGGGGCGGGGGCTGGGCGCACTAGCATGGCCGACCTGCTGCCCCGGCTGGGCCTCATGTTCCTCACGCTCCTCATGCTCCTTCAACCCGGCCGAGCCACCAACCACGTCTTCACCAACTCATTCCTGGTGAAAGTCCGCGGCGGCGACGACATCGCTCACGCCGTAGCTAAGAGGAACAGCTTCGAGAACCTTGGACCGGTGAGTAGTACCTTGTGTCAGTATAGTGAGGGATTCTCTGATAAGTCGGAGGATGGATCGGTGAGTACCGTTTGTTAGGTTGTTGATAGGGCTCTCTGGACCACGCCTTGGTGGTTCGGAAGCTGGACCAATGAGTACCTTGTGTGTGAGGGTGAGCGCTGGACCCATGTGGAGGATTCTGTAGTGGTCACTCCGGAGGATAGATCAGTCAGCACCCATTGTGGGTTATGTTATGAGTTCCTTTGGACCGTTGTTTGGTGGTCTGGGGGATGGACCAGTCAGTTCCCTATATCAGGTTTTTGTAGGTACCTTTGAATGGTTCTGTAGTGAACCGTTAAGTGGCCCGAAAAGCATATTCTGTGTACTGTGTACGAGCCTCCAGTGATGAACCTGAGACAGTCTAGGTGGTGGTTCCTTATGTGGTCACTCAGCATTGCTCCTGGATCATGTTATAATGATAATGATAATAATAATAATGATAATAATGATAATAATAGTAATTGTAATAATGAAATTATATAATTGATGGTAATGATATTATTATTATTGTTATTGCTACTACTACTACTACTAAATAATAATGATGATAATGATAATGATAAAATGATATGACTAATGATAATAATCATATTGATAATAATAATAATAATCATTAGTATTTATTATTATTATTATTATTAATATTATTATTGTCATTATTATTATTATTATTATTATTATTATTATTATTATTATTATTATTATTATCATTATTGTTATTGAACTGTGTCAAATGGTGTGAATATACGAGAAATTTCGCTTACTGTAAACAGTGGGTGTGTAAGGAACAGTGGAGTGGTGGTCCAGTGATAATGAGCGTTCGTAGTGGTTGGGACGGAGCTGTTTTTTGCGGCTACGCTTCTGGATTGTAACTTGAGGACGAGGGATCCCACGTGGCAGGAGGTGACGGTGGCGTTTGGTGCTTCTGTACCTTCTTGTACTATCGGAGCAAAGCCGTGTGGTGGTGCTTCTGTTGATGTGGGGCTCCTCGTGCTCCGTGTGGTGCTCCTCGTGGCCCTAGCGTGTTGCTCCACGTGGCGTTCCGTATGGTACTCCGTGTGGTGCTCTATGTGGGGCTTCATGTGGTGCTCTGTGTGGGGCACCGTATAGTGCTCTGTGTAAGTCTTTGTAACGAGGCAAACATCTGCTGTTGATTAGTTCACCTACTGATGGCGTTTCTCACCAGTGGTAGTGTCACCAGTGGTGATGTCTTCAGTGGTGGTGTATCACCGATGGTAATGTCACCAATTGTGGTGTGTCACCAGTGGTGGTTTGCCATCAGTGGTTGTGTATCATCAGTAATGGTGTTACTAGTGGTAGTGTGCCATTAGTGATGTTGTCTGTCCCTTAGGGTTGGGTTAATGGTATCAGTGGGATTATATATCACCACTAATGTGCGTGGATTAATTATTGTAATGTACCGTTTCATAGGTGGGTGCTACCACTGTGAATGTGATCACTACTACTGTTGGGTATGGATGCTACCAGAGACAGGTGTTACCGGTGGTGGGTTTGGCTGCTTCCTGGGTTGCAGTTTACCAGTGGTAGTTGTAAGTGTTACTAGGGGTGGCTGTGGGTGTTACCTTTGTTACATGTGGGTATTACAGTGGTGGAGAAGGTACGTTATATGTGATGAGTATAGATTAACCAGTGGGTGGATGTTACCAGTGACAGTGGGTTAAGTTCTCATCGTGAGTTACCAGTCGTTGCTCTATATCACCAGTGCGTATTACCAGTGATGTAAGTTACCAGTGGGTTTGTAAGGTTACTAGGAAGTATTTTACTAGTGGTGGATGTTGCCAGAGTTAGCTGTAAACCTACAAAGATACGAACCAGGATGGAAGCACCAGTGTCCGCACTGTTGTGGGTCGGCAGTGGTAGTTTATGTCACTGTGTATTGGTATATAGAAAGACATAAAGAAAGCCTTTGACAGGATATGACACAGAGAGTCTGTTCATCAGGTTTTTCCTCTTTTGGCTCGCCCTTCCTCGTTGTTCTTGCTGACCAGTTTCCTCTTTGGCCACTGTGTCCGTCATTGATGATGGATCAACCTCTCCCGCTTTCCCTATCGAAAACGGCTTCCCTCAGGGTTCTCTGCTGTCTATTACAGTCTACCTGCTTTTGTCAACGATCTTCTTTTTTCACGTCCATTCTAGGATGAGAGCTCTGCACTGTATTCCTACACTTCTTTCGAATGTGGTTCATCTTCTCATGCTTCGATCTACGTCTTTTTCGGTCACGACTGCTTCTATAGACTCAGATTTGGACACGATCTCCCATCGAGGCAGGCGCACTCTAATTGAGTTTGATGCCTCTAAAACCCATTTTCCATCCTATTTCTCTTTCTACAGCCCCTCACCACTTTCGTAACTACTTTGACGGCTCTATATTTAATTCCGCTATTCAACGCTGTGAACATATCCCGTACCACTGGGGCATCTGCTCTCTGTTTTGGAAACCCTACATTCTTGGCCAGATAACCAGAATTATTCTCTTCTGAACACGTGCCCCGATTATACAAAGGATTAAGTCGTCCTTTTTAGGGTGTTGCTTTCACATCTGGGGAGGTTTTAGCTCTACATACTTACTTGACGGATTGGAGCCCAAACAATCCTACTTATGAGCTCTCTTAGTTTGACTTCAAAGCTTGACTCACTTGCCCTACGCTGAGCTGTTGGTTCTCTTTGCGTTCTCTGTCAATATTACTTTGTTTTGTGCTTCCGAGATCTAGCCGCCTGTGTGCTCTTACCGTTAGTGAGGCCAAATGATATTCGACAAGTTGTTGCATCACGTGGTTACTGTGAGACTCTTGGAAACGTATGGACGAGTTGTTATGATATCTGTTTCTTTCCCTACACTGCTAAGTTTTGGAACTCTTTACCTTTCACATTTCTTTTCCACCAGCTATGCCCTGACTCTTTGTAAGAGAATTCATTCGCGTCCACCAAAACGTGAAAGATTCTGTTTTCTATTTTCTTTATGTTTGTGTGTGTGTGCGTGTTTGTGTTTCTTTCAAATCCAGACTTCGCCCAGGAATTTAGTCCGTGGCCGGAATCTTCTAAATGAAATAAGAAACGTTAGTTGAGATTGTGTGTGTCAGCAGTGGTGGTGTGTATCGATAGTTCTTAGGTTCGGTGACGAAACTTTAGGATTATTTTCTTATTTTAGTCTTATGTAGGATGTGAACAGCTTGCCAAGTTTTTCTTTATCCCAATACATGTATGATGTTTTAGTATTTACTTGGGACTGAGTGTCTTCTCTACTGTACTACTGTGAAACAGGTTACGGACACTACCAGCTCCTAAGTCCTTCTCACGCACAGATTCCTGCAACTTATTTCGTGCAAGATTGTACTCATATTGATTCCTTCTTTCATCGTATCCCATCCTCGTTACTGTATATGCACATGGGTAGAATTTCATCAACCATGTCTTAGGCCAAATTGGAGTCTGTCAAGGTCCTCTTGTAAGTTGATGAAGTCCTCCCCATTTTTCTTTTCCCTTTTGTATCAACTGCAGTTATTCATGTAGGAGTCCATACCTTCTGGCAAGTCGAATGAACAAGAAGAGTAGTGGTCCCAGAATAAGGTCCAGCGGCACTGCACTGGTAATATCAACCTGTTTCGAAAAGGTCCCTCGGACATGCCTCCTGTCTTCCCCTTCACTAAGATAGTTTGTCCATCGAAGCTGGTGATCCAGCTTCTGCCATGTGGTACAGCGTTTAATTGCTCTCTGGTAATCCTTTTTCTTCCACTGTTTCCTGAAACTGAAGGCTATATGTTATAAAGAGAGCTAATCCTTCCACTCCTTTGTTCTCTCTCTCTCTCTCTCTCTCTCTCTCTCTCTCTCTCTCTCTCTCTCTCTCTCTCTCTCTCTCTCTCTCTCTCTCTCTCGTTTATTAACACGTACCCCTCTGGACAGAACAGGTGATATCTTATCTCATTATTAAACTTTGATTCCACTACTCCAGCTATATCACTTATACTTTCTCTCATGCGATCATGGAATTCCATATCTTAACCATTGAGAACTAATGTATCAGCATTTGTATACATTACTTTCTTTTTGACCTCTCTAAGCTGCTGGCGGGCCATGACTCATTTGGTGTCTTACATTTTTCCCCCTGACTATACTTTGCTTTTCTCCTTATCTTCCTTTGATCTTCGACGTTTGATGAACGCACCATTGAATTCCACAATGTCTTTAAGTTTCTTACCTTTTCGAGTACCTCCTGGCTTGATGACTTCGACTGAAACCTGATCAAAACTGGTAGTTCCGTTACGTCTCTGTTATAACCACTAATTCTCTTATCATAGCAACTGCGTCTAGCAGTTTTATAGCCTTCACTCATCCTTTAATGAATGTTTCATATTACCGATTTCTTCTTCATTTGGAGTATTATCTTCGAAACCAAGAGTACCCAGTGATGTAGGTCTGTCAACCTCCTGCTTTTCTAATCTCTGATTGTACTACCACCTATTTTTTCAGCCAGAACCTTCGTGTTGATTTGTTAACCTCAGTCTCTGAATTTCTCTTAAATCCCTCTTTTTAGCTAACAAACACTGATCCTATATGCTCTGCTGTTTTCTAAGCCTTTCATGAAGTAGGTCATAAACTTTCTTTATTGCTTTGTCTCTGACAGTGAATATTATTCTTTCTACAGTTTCGCCTGATTTACTGTATGTTCCAAGGTCTCTGTTCCACTCCATCAATGTTCATACTCTGCGTCTGTTGATCAGGCTCCGAAATTGCTCCTACACTCTCTTTTTACTTACTATTTTCAATATATTTTGTATGTGTTATATGCTTTTCATATTTGTCAACAGCCCCCAGGACATCTAGAAAAAAACTTACTGATTTTTTTAATGAATTCGTTTTCTTTCCTCTATTTATGTACTTTCCAAACCTCGTCCACTAATTTGAATACTAATTTCATACCCACTGATCATGATTTTCAAATCTCTTAAGTTCCCCTCTCACCTCGTGACATCTTTCATGATTATTCACTTGATTCCTTAATTTCATTACTACTACCTCTAACTGTATTAACTTCTGATCCTGTTTTCCTTTTATGATTTCAAATAATATCTCCAGACTTTTGTTCGCTGGCGATTAGGATTTATTTCGTCCTCATGTTTTTCTCTGGTCTCTATACTATCAGCGGTGGTGGTGTGTAGTAATAGCGGTATTGTGTGTCATATTTTCATTTTGTAACATGAGAATTTGCTTCTACTAACAGTCGTTGAAGGGACTATGATGCAGCCTAACACTAATACAGTTGAAGGGAACATAGTGCAGCCTAGCTGTATTACAGACCATTCTAACTCAACCAAGTATTATTGTCCCATTTCTCTCACGCCTCTTGTCTGGATCCAGAGTCTTTGACGTTGTTATTCTTCACTTTCTAAAACGCTCAGAATCTCATTCCCTTTTTCAGATCACCACCACGGCTCTCGCAGTGCAAGAGCTACCCTGGTGATCTCTCCTGAGTGACTCACCTCTAGATCTCCTCCTCTCTGAGAGATTTAGACTTTGATGAATCTTTGGTTGAACCAGCTGCAGTTATAGCTTAGGAGAGAGAGCTGTTAGCTTATCCTTGGTCCACGATAACTCGAGGGTAAAGTCGCAGATGTATGATTTAATGTGGAAGCCAAATGTGTTGGTAAATAGTAATCAGGAAGTCATTATACAGTTTATAGATTAAATCAAACGCTAGATATATTTTTTTTTGCTGCACAACTAATCATGGTTATTCAAGATAAGAGCATTGCCAGGGTCATTGTAGATTAACAGCTTTCTCAACCTTTGTGTTAGTGAGAACTTTACATTTGGATTTTTTTGTTTAAGAAGATTTTGGTACTTTGTATCCTGATTTACAACTTCGTCAGTTTATCTGTTCTACTTGTCTCATTATTTGGAGATCCTTTGTTACGTGTTACTGTATAATGTCAGTGATGGTGTATGTCAACATTGGAGAACTTATCATCCTGTTGCTGAATGTCAGGGCTGGTGTATGTTTTATCAGTGGTGGTGTGTCAGCAGATGTTGTCAACAGTGGTGGTGTTGTGTATCTTTCAACAGTTTTGTATGTCACCACCAGTGGTGTGTCGTCACTAGTATAAGTCACTAGCAGTAACACTGTGTGTCATCAGTGGTGTATATCAGCAAAACTGTCATCACTGATGTATGTAGAGTTAGCAAATGTTAAGATAACTAGACGATAATTTCTGGACTGAGATGTATTACCTTTTTCCGAATATTGTTGTTACATTGGCAATCTTCCAATCGTCATGAACTCTCTCTGTAGTAAGCGACTAACTGAAAAAAAGCTTTACTCTCCATTTTTTCGCATCCGACATTGTTCTAGATGAAAATAATCAGGGCTTACCGCTTTATTTACTCTCATTCCATTTCCTGCTGATATCACATCTTCAGCTTGTTCATCTATTTTGTAGATCGTTTTCTTCATCTGGCAATGGAAGTGGAAGCGGGATGAAGTTGCGTCTTTAAAGGTTGATATAAAATTATATCATTTTAAGGTCTTTGCCATAGCTTCTTTGTCTTGAACAAGTTGACTGGCTATAGACTCTGTTGCTTCTAACGTAACTGTAACCCCCTTCTCCTCCCCTCCTCCTTTTTTCGCTATGATCTGTTATATTTGCTTAGTATAGACATTTTAGTCTCCGAACGTTGGTTATTATTCTCTCTAAGATTCGTACGTGCTACTTTTTAGACAACAGGTAGTTCTTAATTTCACTGTTCCATATGTTAAAATCTCCCACTATTGATAGTCGAATAGTGTTCTTCAGCTCGCCGTCTTGGCTTCCTTCATGGCCTAGCTTGCTGTCCTCCTCCATGACCTCCAATCTAATTTACTGGCTTCCCTCCACTGCCTCCATCTAGGTTTGCTGCTTCTTCCCTTCACCTAGCTTTCTGGCTTCTCTCACGATCCTCAGCCCTGGCTTACTTGTGCCCATCTTCCCCTCTGCGCTTCAGGTGACATAAACAAACACGAAACTTCGCTCCGCATTAGGCTGAATTTGTTTTCGTGTGAACTCCGCGAGGCGTTTCTTGTTGACTATACTGTATGGTTTCCCTAGTCACTGGGATGTGCAGAGTCGAGGCGTTTAGTTCTACGTCCTGAAACAGGTGAATGTGAGACAGTGCGGTGGTTTATGGTACCATGACTGTGGTTTGCTCAGATAATCTGGACGGGAAGGTGAGTCACAAAACTGGAGGAAGTCACCGTCTCGCATGCAGTCAGAGCAATCAGCTAATGGTGGCTGCAGCTGCTGGAACAACACAACAGCAATATCTGAATATGTAAATGGAGGTGTGTTGCCGCCCGCCTGCGCCACGGCCGCGCGCGACAGATTTATGTTCGTTGCCTTAAGTGTGCGTCGGGACCCGATAACTTATGGAGGGAATGATGTAGGGAATTTTGCTCAGCTTGAATAGCCCACTTACCTCACGATGCCAAGTGTATGACTTGTGCTTTACTGAGGCACCTCATTTGTGGCTTACTGGGGCCCTCACCTGTGGCTTTCTGGGGCCCTCACCTGTGGCGCACTGAGGCCTTCACCTGTGGCTTTATGGCACCCTCACTAGTGGCTTTCTAGGGCCCTCACCTGTGGTTCACTGAGGTTCTCACCTGTGGCTTCCTGAGGGCTTCACCTGTGGCTTTCTGAGGCTCTCACCTGTGGCTTTCTAAGACCCTCACCTGTGGCTTTCTGGGACCCTCACCTGTAGCTTTCTGAGACCCTCACCTGTGGCTTTCTGGGGCCCTCACCTGAGGCTTACGGAGACCCTCACCTGTGGCTTACGGAGGTCCTCACCTGTGGTTTACCATCAAATTATTAACCCTCTGGGGTTATACCAGATCATTCTTACTTACAGGGTATGCCGGATCATTACCCATAGGGTTACTCCATATCATTTCCTATGGGGTTACGCCAGATCATGACCTATAGGGTCACATCATACCTACAAGCTTACACCAGAGAGATGAACAAATGAATAGATAAATCAATAAACAGAAGACAGGGTCGGGGCCGACATCTCCCGGCTCTCAACTTAAACACCTCGACAATGGTGCCGCTGAGAATCATAAACTGAAATTTGCCACTTATCTTGCTCATGTTGCGAGGGTGTTGGCGACGGTGGAGGGCGGGTGGTAGGTTTGGCAACGTCAGGTTTAGAATCAGTCAGGTTTGTGGTCCACCGGATGCAGGACCCAACAGATGTGGGCGTATGAATTCGCTGGGTATAGTAGGCGTTATGCCTAGCAGATACGAGGCTCAGAAACTGGGAGGATGAGCGTACATGAGACCTTGCAGGTGTGAGATCGCGCAGATGTGGAATCTAACAAGCGTGGATCCAGGGGGCGCAAGATCCTGCATGTGCTGAGTCCAGCAGATGTAGGTGCCTTCAGGTGTGGGATCCAGTAGATGTTGGGTCTGGCAGGTGTGGGGTCCGGAAGGCTGTTGTAGGGTGTGTGTGTGTGTTTGAGGGGGGGGGGGATTCCTGGAACTGTGGTTTCCTGCGAGTATGGGGTTCCGGCAGATATGAGGTTCTGCAGATGTAGAGTCCGATAAGCATTAGTTCCTGGGGACGCGCGATTTAGTAAGTGTTGGATCCAGCAGGTGTGGGATTCAGCATATTTTGGGTTAGGCTTGCGTAGGATTCGGCAAGTGTGGTGTCCAACAGGTGTGCGATCCAGCTGGTTACGTTAGGGTAAGTTTGCAGGTGTGTGGAGCAGCAGGTGTAGGACCTAACAGGTTTGGGCTTTTAAAAAGATGGCTCAGCTCGTGTGCGGCTGGACATGTTTGTAGATACCTGTACACTTTATATATAGTAGGATTATGTAGAGGTATGTGTGAGTGCGTGCCCATGTTGACGCAAATGTTTATGTTTTTGCATTCAAACTGCTTGTGGTCTTGGCGGTATGGAGGCATGTGTGCACGTGTGTGTGTGTGTGTGTGTGTGTGTGTGTGTGTGTGTGTGTTGGGGGGGGTTGCGGGGGGATGGGGTGTGGGCGCCCGTATGTTGCCGTAATCAATAATGAGTGTGTGAACATATGTCCGAAGCCCCGAGTGGCGGGCCTCTGCTTCTCTCATGTGAGTGTATGAGGTGTATGTTTGCTGTTCTGTTGAGCATGTGCGGTGTGAATGTCTGCTTCCCCGTGAGTGTGTGAGAGTCTTCATCCCAGTGAGCATGTGCAGTGTGAATGTCTGCTTTCCCGTGAGTGTGTGAGAGTCTTCATCCCTGTGAGAATGTGCGGTATGAGTGTCTGCTTCCCTGTGAGTATGTGCGGTATGAGTGTCTGCTTCCCTGTGAGCTTGTGGGGTGTAAGTAATTACTACTTTGTAAGCATGTGAGTTGTGAGAGTTTTCTGTGAGCATGTGATCTGTAAGTGTATGTATCCCTGCGAGCAGGTGATGTGTGAGTTTCTACTTCTCTTTGAACATGTGTGATCCATGTCAGTTACCCTGTAAGCATGTAAAGTGTGAGAAATTGCTTCCCTGTGAGAATATGAGGTGTGAGTGTCTGCTACCGTGCGAGCATGTGGGTTGTCAGTTTCTGCCGCTCTGTAAGTTGTAAGCATCTGTTGCTTCTCTTTGAGAATCTGCGTTGTGAGCTTCAGTTTTTTTTTTGTGACTCAGGGAGGGGAGAGTCCCTGCTGTCATGATAGCAATAATTATCCTGCTAATAATAGCACTCTGTTGCCCGTTTTGTTATGAGAATGGTGGGTGGGGACGTGCAGCATTGAGCCTTCGAGTCACACTGGATTTTCTGAATCTTTTACCTGACTGTATGGAAGCAGCACAGGACTGCCACTCAGCAAGACTTAATATCATACTTAGATGATCAGTTTCCTCGAAGTAAATCCTGAAGATTAAGTTAACAAAATTGAATAAGCTTTCCCCTGATTACCCTGGTGTGGTAAACATGTTTGTCTAAACTATATACACACGAAAATATTTGTGAAAATATGTGGATTGAGGTCAACTGACGACATAAACTAGTTTAGGCAAACTTGAATGATGGGTGTATAAATATATGATTACACCGAATTGTATGATGATACGAGATTATGAATGCTTCAGTTAGGGAAGTGTGGAGGATATACATCTTGCAAGAAGATCTGATGTCATACCTTCATGTGGTATGTTTGAGATGATTGGATAGCTTGCTGCAGACTCGGAGGGTCTGGGCTGTGCTGGAGGGTTCTCATGGTACGCCGTTCTCTTGCGGCCATTGCGCTATGATCGTAATTGAATGTTTCTACTATTAGCTTCAGGTGGTTTAGCTGGCTATTGATTGTAAGTTCATTTCAAAGGAACATCGTCACCCTCCCGATGGTTGCAGCCAACTCAGAGAGCCACAGTTATCCATCCTCCTGACGGCGGCAGCTAGTTCAGAGGGCCATGTCACCCTCCTGACGTTAGGAACCAGTTCCAAGGGCTATATCACCCTCCTGACGGTGACAACCAGCTCAGAGGGTCATGTCACCCGCCCTAACGATGGCAACAGTTCAGAAGGCCGTGGTATCCTCCTGACGGTGGCAACCAGTTCAGAGGGCTACGTCCACCTCCTGACGGTGGTTACCACTTCAGATGGACATGTTACCCTCCTGACGTCGGCAGCATGTTCAGAAGGCCATGTTGCCTCCTTGACGGTGGCAACCAGTTCAGAGGGCCACGTTGCCTTCCTGACGGCGGCATCAGTAATGACAAGTTAAAGTGAGGAACCTGTGTCCCGGGCCAGCCAGCCTGGAGTTCAGGAACGGAACAGACAGCCTTTAATTATAGCCACGCCCAGGGGGCCGGTTGCCGAGGTGGAGGGTATTCACTTCCAGTGCACTTGTGTGTGTTTTGTTTGTGTTTATGTGTGTTCGTGTGAGTATGTATTTGTGGTCGTCTGTTTTTCTCCTGTGTATTTGGGTGCATTTATGAAATTGCCTATTTGTGTAGTATGGGGGGTGGAGTTCTGCAGTCATAGTGTTCCATCTCTTGAAGTTTATCTACTAATTATCTATTTTTTAAGCTTTTGTATGTTTTCAGCATTTACAGTTACACCACCTAGTGTATTCCGCTCATCTGCTACACTGATAATGTAAAAGTATTTCTCTCCTTCTCTAACATGTTTTTTGCGCATTTTCATGTACTGGTACAAAGGTTGCTTTATCTTTACATCTTTAGAAGAATTGTTTACTGTTCGCTTTATCAAACTAAGTTAGAAACTTCTCTCTTCTATGTCGGGCAAATTTATGGTGTCTAACCCCCACTGTAAACCAAGTTATCTTACATTTGGTAACGAATTTGTTGCCATCCTCTCGCTCATATTTACGATTTCTTTGTGCTTCTTCAAGCGCGCTGACCGAATTTGAGATGCACATTCTTGTTTTGGCGCAATATACGCTGTGAACAGTTTGTCGAATATTAAATTCTTACCTACGTACACGTAGCAGACGAGTTGTCTCCCCTGCAGTTCTACTAAGATGGAGCTCTGGCGACAGGATAGGTGCAATAGGGAATCCCAAGTCCTTTTCATACACACACACAGATTCCTGACTTATTTACTGTCAGATGATATTCATATCGAGGTCGTCTTTCACCCTATTTCATCCTCATTACTTTGCGTCTCCTCTGTTTGATTTTCATCAGCCATTGTATTAGACCAACTTTGACTTTGTCAAGGTCACCATATAAGTTGATCCAATCCTTCTTTCTCATTTCATCCCTCATGATCTTGGCATCACCTTCAAACATATTCATGTATGTGTTCACCCCTTCGGTCAAGTCATTTCCATAGATGAAGAAAAACAGTGGTCTCAGTAAAGAGTCCTGAGGCGCACCACAAGTGACCCCTATCAATTTCGGAAAGGCTTCTACTAAAGAATTGTTTTTATCCAATGGAGTCTTTTCCTCCTCTCCTACTTGAAAAAACATCTTCTTTACCATCCTCCTGTGTGGTAAAGAGTTAAATGCTTTCTGGCAGTCCAGGTACACACAATCCACTAATCCTTCACTTTTGTGCAAAACGGAGCTCACTCTCTGACAGTGAGACTTCTGAGAGAATCTCTGTGTGTGACGTGTCTCTGAATTCCTGTCGCATTTCACCTGGGTAGTTTCCCCTTTGCAAATAGTCATCCATTTGTTTTGTGATTATTATTATTTCCAGTATTTTGCAGACTACATTCGTCAGAGAAACTGGTTTTTAGTTCGGTGCAACTTGCTGATCTCTCTTTTCAAAGAAAGGTACGAGACTTGCTCTCTTCCACTCCCTTGGCACCATACCTTCCTTCAGTAACACTGAACAACACTTCAAGCGGTATGTTTAGCGTGTCTGCACACTTCTCCAACACACTCGGTGGAAATTTATCAGGACCATAAGCCTTATATGGGTCAAGGCCTAACAGTAGTGTTTTTAATGTCTTTTCTAGCAGAATCGGTGCTTTCCAAGACCTCCTTCTCATTCCGTCTCACTGTCGTTAGAGCCATATGTCTTTCTGGAAGTCATTTTCGAACTTGTCATTCATCTCGCAGCATATTATTACTTCGTCCTCAGCAGTTTTTCCTCCTGAATCCCATAGCTTCATCAGCTACTCCTTAACTAATGTTTTACTCCCTATGAAACCAAGGAAAAGTTGTGGATTATAATCTGCCTCGTCAACAATGTTGTTTTTAAAGTTTCTCTGCTCCTTTTTTCTTATCTCGCTATATTGATCCCTCGCGCACTTATACGTATCAAATCCTGACTGTATCTGTAGAGTCGTCTGCATCTTCTCCACACTTCGTCTCCAAGCTTGTACATTATGTAATATATTCTTTTTTGAACCATTTCTCTTTCCTTTCCAGTCTTCCCTCTCATCTAGTTAAGGTATTCAAGCTTACACTTCATTGTACGTTTCAAAGACCCTGCTGTGTTAGTGATGTGCTTCCCGGATACGGAGGCTCACTCCCCAGCTTATGTATCAACCAAATTGTTTTGCTCTGTGCTGTAGTGTCCATGGTGATGTTTCCACCATGAGTCTGATGTCCTCGCTGACGTCTTTATATCCTCACGTACCGTATCGTCCATCTGCATTGGTGTACATTAACTTCAGTATGACATAGCCATCACTTAGCATTCCTGACCTCCCTGAAGTGCTGGTGGGGGTCGCTCCGGCCTCGAGCCTCCATTAAGGTCTCCCCCATTTGTATTGTTTAACTATCTCACTTTCCTACCCCCACTCGTTTATCACCCCTGATGAACACCTTACTGAATTACTTCTTGTTTGCATGGTTTATTTTATGGGGCTTGGTTTAGGACCTCCAGGCGACATAACTCCATATTGAATGTAGTTATTACTGTTCGTTGTCTTTCGACTTTTGATCATCAAGTTCGTTTTGCCTCCGAAACTGCATCACCTGGCACGTCTCTAGCCTCTGGTAGTCTTTTGATCCGTATTTCGTCTTTCTCCATCTTTTCTTCTTTGGCGGGAATATGGTCTTTATTTTTTTTCAGTCCAGAAATCAATAACGACTTACGTTTGTCAATTTTGTTTCACCAACGTTCTTGATTTTGGTACAATTTACTTGTCTACTAATTCCTGCCGTGTTGCATTATTAAACGTGTACACACACACACACACACACACACACACACACACACACACACACACACACACACACACACCAGTCAAAGGCAGGTACCCGTGTATCGATCAGCCCTGAGTGGAGGATGAACAGCTAGGTTGGCTGTGGGCCGACATCCATGCTCAGGATTCGAACTCAGGGATGGGCTGTGCGTGAACTATGGTCATCCACGCTAACCAGTACGCCTTGGGAGTCTGTGTGTGTGTGTGTGTGTGTGTGTGTGTGTGTGTGTGTGTGTGTGTGTGTGTGTGTGCAACGTTGATATTGCATATATTCATCAAAAAGTCATGTCTCCAGCCTGCCCGGTCTTTCCGTTACAGATATAACAAAGAAAGATATGACCCAGTATTGGTCCATCTTATCTATTTCTTCGTGAATGTTATCATTATTTCATTAGTATTTATATTTTTAGAATTGTGAAGCATAAAGAAAATCTCAGACTAACCTGAAGAATTCATGGTTCTGAATATCACTGCAAAAATTCACTGGTTTATAGATCTTGAAGATGAGACACAGGAGTACAGTAGACCGCTCGAGGACGCACGAGGCCTTTATGGAGAATACAAGAGGCAGAAAAAGGAGGCATAAGAGGCGAGGGAAGGCCACGAGAGGAGGGACAGGGTCACACGACCCTCCCTGGGTGGATGTTCCCCAGCTAATACACAAGTGTCTTGACTTGATCACATAATGTGACAATTGTTCCCTCCAGAGTAATGATCCAAGCTGTCTGAGGCGCGGGTTGTGGGGGTGTGAGAGATGGTAAGTGAGTCAGGGAGGGAGCTGGTGAGGTAGAAAAGTTGGTGAGAAGAGAAGCAAAGGGAGCAGGAAGAGGTGAGGGTCAAGGAAAGAGAGAGAGGTGCAGAGGAGAGAGAGAGAGAGAGAGAGAGAGAGAGAGAGAGAGAGAGAGAGAGAGAGAGAGAGAGAGAGAGAGAGAGAGAGATGAGGGGGCGATGAAAGAGTCAAGGACGATAGTAAGCAAGAAGTGAAATGAGGGAGAGGAGCGGGGAGAGAGAGAGAGAGAGAGAGAGAGAGAGAGAGAGAGAGAGAGAGAGAGAGAGAGAGAGAGAGGTTGATATTGAGTGAGGGGAGAGCTGGAGGTAAGGGTGAGGGATGATAGTGTGTAAATACCTATTTGCACGGGGCGGAAGCAGGTCTACACCCGTGGGTCACCATCTGTTGAACTTGTCTCTACCGTCATACAACCTTTTAAGCTTCTATTTGCTGGCTGCATTTACAGCCTCGTCATTCAGGTTTTCCCCCCAGTAATCCTCAATTTCCAGACTATAAACGTACTTTAATTTTTTCGTACCCCTTCAGCACGAAGGTACGACCTATAAATAAGACGGCACGACTCTTAGGTACGATGGTCTGATCTTTGATCATACCCTAAGTTAGGGTCAGATGGAAGGCCATCGCACCTAAGAGTCGTACCGTCGGGCCCAAATATCGTACCATCATGCTCAAATATCGTACCGTCATGCTCAAATATCGTACCGTCATGCTCAAATATCGTACCGTCATGCTCAGCAGGTTAAGTGGTTGTTGACAGCGGCGGCAGTGGAAGCAGCCACACTGCGTTCCCTTGGATACGCTCGCTCGTGTGTGTTGCCTTAGTAAAGGTGGCTTCCCTACCTTACCGACCTGGAATATAATTCCTGAAATTAGATCATTTAGTTTCTAGTTCTTCCAGAGACTCTGTCGCTTCGAGAAAGTTAGTTGACGTTGCTTATAAAGTTAGTGAGGAGGAATTACCAAACTGTACGAGGTTGTATGAGGGAAGAAGTTAGGATGGAGAACAGTATATAAAGTAGGGTTTGGTGAGAGATGCTACCATGAGGTAGCCACCGTCATCTCTCCGTCGATGTGAGGTTGCATCAAGGAATTCGTGAGCAACATTAGAGCGAGGTTGTCTGGAAATTACATACGGTTGGTGTAGCATGAAGCAGGCTCCGTCCCCTTAACTACATCAACAAATAAGTATCCATTTCCTTTTTTTACTACATAACACTAATAGGTAAATACGCCCGTAACAGGGCATCCAGAGTGATATGTACAGCCTAATGATGCATTAACGAAACAAAATGGTATTTTTATTTTAGAGAGTAAAATGGCACGGGGAAAACATGCCCCAGTTAAGGCCATCTCGGATGAAGAGAAAAAAATAAGATAAAAAGAATGACAGTACTAATCAGGGCTCAGCCAGTGCTTGTCGATCTGGCTGTTCTGTTAAAGGTGAAAGGGTCTCAAGGAAGACGGGAAGACCAGAGAAGAATTAACGGCATCGCTGTTCGAGGAAAGGAGGTTAATGGTTAATCCTGGATGGCCAGTCTACATACAGAAGCCATGGGAAGCAGCAGCCAGACTCATGCATGACTCGCGTTCAAGCTTTAGTTGCACGGATACATTGCAGATAGCTGACGAGGGCAGTGGCTGATATGATACCTTAAGGAAAAGAAGGCAGGAACATCATGGTGGACAGCAAGGGATGATTGCAGAGAGGTGGTTCCTGGAGAACCACTGAAATGGAAAATATTATGTTCCAGTACTGTCAGGCCGAGTAAGATCCTTGTAGATATGGAAGACATGCTCACATATTATCTATATAGTACCCCCAGCTTTTGAGAAGCTGACTTTGTGATACTGATTACATGGGGTTTCCAGGATTGAATTGTGATGTTTTGAGACTGAATAGTGGGAAACGAATGATGCTTGAGAAGAAAATGGGTTGGTCAGAAACTGTGTCTTAGCACGAGTGAATTCAACCAGGTTACTGCTTCCTCATTCTGAGGTACTGCAGAGGACTGAACTGAGAAGTAGATATGTTCAGTGCGAGAAAGAGAACAACTATCCGAATGGGGGAGGGGAGGAAAGTGAAGTGTGTTCAGCAGAATCATCAGAGGAAGGAGAGATAGGATTAAAAGCTGAAAAGAGAAGATTATTTACGGTAAGAAGAAAAATGATAGCCTATAGGACAAAACCTTGAGGAATACCACTGTAGGTAGGATGAAAGGGAGAAGTGGCAGCAATAACTGCTGCTGCAGTGGATCAGCCAGAGAAGAAGCTAAGCGTTTGGGCGCAGAGAAGCAGAAGAATAAGACAAAGGCAGTGTAGAGAACAAAGACTTGCGTCACACCTTGTCAAATGCTTTAGAGCTGTCTTGAGCTGCGACAAGGATTTCTCCGAAATCTGTGAGTCGTACAGATCCCCAGTGGACCTCACGCTGCGAAAGCTTTAATGGTGATCACAGAAAAGGGAATGGGATGGTAAGGGTTTAAGAAAGTGAGGGTTAAGGAGAACCTCAAACACCAAGAAGACAATGGAAGTGAAAGCAATGGAAAGCGACAAAATAGGAGAACAAGGTTTGAAGCTAGTTTAGGACTCGAGGAGATATCCCATCTAGGCCATACGCTTTGCCCACTTGGAGCTGAAAAGTAATTAGAAGACTCTGCGCAAAGAGATTGTTAGAGGTCGTAGGTTCAGAAGGCGATGAAATAACGATGAGACACACAATCATTCAGAAATGACTTAAAGGAAACTATGATAGAAAAATGAGTGTCATTATGAACTGGAAAGTTATCTACAACTTGATTAGACTGGAAATGACGAGGAAAGGCTGAATTACAGAAGTTTTAGAAATGTTATTAGTTAAGGACCTGAGAGATTTGTCGGTAGAATTCAAATTAGCAAACTTTCTTTTCTTAAAGATGTGTTTGACTTTACGAAGAACGGCTCTGAGGTGATTTCGGGCAGAGAGGAAAGCCGAATGAGTTTCAGGGAAAGGGCGGAGTTTCATGGTCCGATGTACTTTGTCCCTGATGAGGCAGGCATTGGAGCAGAGGCAATCAGACCATTACTGGTGGAGGAGGGGGAGACCTGGTAAGAGGGCTGTAGGACTCCATCCCAGCCACGATAAACTCCGCTATACGGTCAGCACATCTAGAGGCATCCCGGCCAGCGAAGCAGAACTCGTCTAAGGGAAAGTCAGACTTGCAGGGGTGACCACTGAGCTCTCCCAAAGTCCCAGAATTGGCGTTTAGAGGTGGGGATAAATTGTGGTCATGTTCAGCTATATGTGATAAAGTTAAGATTGTGATTGGAGGACCTAAAAAGAGTAGAATTACTGTGTTGAGCAGTGGGAGGGTTCAGAGGAAGAAAGGAGGTCAAGTGTGTTGGAAGAATGGTCGTGACTGTTTTGGGAACTCGTGTTGGGTATTATGCAAATGGTCACTAACAGTAAATTATGCAAACAACTTTACCTCACTGAATAATAAAACCATCTATAACACCGTGGACAGTTCAGTGGGAGTTAGAATCTCGTGCCTTGCTGCCATAACTTCAACATCACATTAACATTTATTGACTATAGGTTGGGCTTTCTACCACATTTCAGTTCGTACCTAGTGAATGTCCTGTTTTAAACCTTATTACCAAATTGACCTAAACCTGTAAAATCTTTTTGTGGTTAATTGATGAACAATGAAAGTATGTCAACATTAGCGGTGCCCGCTACAATTGATTTTTCACCAAAGACCGTTTTTGACAAGAGTAATCCAGGATATTCCTCTTTATGACACTTCGGCTTCACGTCTTCCTCCGCACTGTCTTCATACCAGTTACTTTCGTGACGATGAAATGATTGTTTATTTGTGTGTGTAAAGTCATTACCTGAGGATCCGGTAGTTTTGGTAGGGGATCATCACTGTGAACCTGTAGGTAGGCTTCCCAGTCAACCTACACACACACACACACACACACACACACACACACACGGTTTGAAAATCAAGAGGGCTGAGTCATAGGGAATGGCTAGGGGTTTTGAATTTTTCCACCTTGGAAGAGAGGAAAGTGAGGGGTGACCTGAAAACCTTTCAGTTTTTCAAAGCAGATCGATGTAAACGTTGCATAATGTAGATACTACCAGTTTAAAGACGAGAACTTTTAGTTCCTGGGTTTTAAAATTTTCCCTCGGAAAAATATGTATATATTTCTTAGTGTGATTAATTAAGGTTACCAGAATGGGTTCAGGTTTTACAGGTTTCAAAAATCGATCCTGTGATCACGTCATTAGTAATTTCATGGGGATCCCGCAAGGGTCAGAAGGTGGCCCTGCTCCCGTAGAAAATGGGAAAATAGCAAGGTTTTCTTTGATAAGTTTGCGTAAATACATATTATATTTTCAGTCAGTTTACATTGTATATTATACTGAATTTCCATTACCAATGAAGTCACGAAAGTAGGCTCTACCATGGACTAGAGACGCTGAAGATATATGGATTGATCTGAAGCTCGTTCCATCGATTTTGGCTTTGACCAACTCCTCTCCCTCCAAGAAAATTGCCTGAGGACACCCATGAATAGTTCCTATCCAGAAAAGGAAACCTGCAATATTGCTATCACCTTAAGGTAACTAGATCTTGAATTCCCAGACTCATTACACTTATCAAACACAAGTTACTTAATCAGAGGAAAATGTCAAGAGTTTTCGGTTGAAAACGATGTTTTTCCTCAATTCCTCTGACCCGTTCTCTAGATTCCTGGAAACAGTAGCTGATAACGGTCCCGAATTGTTAAGTGATGCTAGTTTCCAGAAGCTTCCAGAACCATTGATAAAGTTGAGAACATTCGAGACTGTTTCCAGTTAATCAGGAGAAAGGTTTTGTCCTGTTATTGCAAGGCTTATGTTTGTTGCGAAGCAGTTGGTTTAAAGTAGTTGGTCAGGGGAACAATATAGGGTCGAGTTACCGTCGGAGAGCACTGGAGTTCAACAAGGGACTTCACTTGTGTAATGTGTTTAGATCCAGTCATTTAAAGATGGCAGCCTAGCAAGGTAATGTTTTTTTTTTTTTTTCAGAATCAACATCTGTGTTGCTGTGTTTATATGCCGATGATTTACCGTTGCTGGCAGTACCAGAATGTCAAAATAATCTGTGAATGTTTGCGAAGGTTGCGAAACTAAGTAAATTCTAGCTTTAACCCAAGTGAATGATTTCTGACTATCTTCTTTTTACAGACGTTCGGTAAAACTGTTCAGATGGACTTATTAGCCAAACCAGAACCTGGGAAGCACTGAATGTAAGATAAACCTTTTTATAGCATCGGTACAACCTATTCCCTCTGAGCACAGAGGTATAACCCTTGCTCGCGAACATCTCACTGCCATGTCCAAGGATCGTAACTTCGTTGTCGAGACTTAGATGGTTACGAACCAAATGATCATGAAGGAATTCAATCATTAAGGTAGCTTAGTAATGGGTACAACAGTTTATTATGGCTTAAAGCATGCTTAGATATTAGGATATGGGAACTCCCCACCAAGAACCTTGCCGCAGACCGTGATGTGGGAGGACCTTGCCACAGACCGTGATGTGGGAGGACCTTGCCACAGACCGTGATGTGGGAGGACCTTGCTACAGACCGTGATGTGGGCGAACGTTGTCACAGACTTTGGCGTGGGTTGACGTTATCGTGGACAATATGCATGGAAAGAGAGAACACCTTAAACAATCAGAGGTTCAAGATATTTCAACACCTTGCCAGCTATCATCAGAAATACCATGGGATTCATAGTGGACAAGTTTCAGAGTGTGTCGGACAAGTACCCTCGAAGTGTACCTGACCAGCCAGGTTGTGGGGGCTACGGGGGCCTGCGGGTTGCGGCTTCCAACATTTTGGTCGACCAAAACACCAATCCAACAGCGTGTTGTGCCCAGCCTGGATCGTAGAGCAGTTGAAGACCCAGGAAGACTTCACCAAGTGTTCACAGTGACGTGGTCGGACCTTTCCGTAGACCATGATGTAGGTGGCGGAAGTGTGCCAGACATATCGTGGGTGAAGCCTCACTCTCATATTAATGTTGCTGCCGGTATGATGTCCACACAGTCTGTGGAGGATATTAGGTTATTTTTCAGCTGGACATTGCTTCCTGCATCCTCTCTACAAATAGCAATAATATATTTGATGACACTGATCTCTTCTTAATCCCAGTTCATAACGGTATATCATGTGTGTTGGGGAATAGGATCGAGAACTCGTCCGTTGCAGCAGACTTGTCCTGGGAAGTTCAGCTCATTATGAAGTTGGGAACTGTTGAGGGGCTGCCAAACAGTCCTTGAAACATGTTGATACCTACGTATATCACTGGCTTTCAGTATATCATGCGTTGATTTGAGTGGCTTGTTTCCACCCCAACATGAATGGACCACTGATCATTGAGGCAGTATGTGGCCGCACTCTTTATATCAGTTTACTACTGCAGCCTCGTTCATTACATACACAGATTTATCTATGGTATTTCAGTTCTGTGTTGGAGGACGTTGAATGATGTGTTCCAAAGCCTGTTACCGACGAGACCCTCCAGTATAATATAATCTTTTTATAATGTTATACATCTCACCTGGGCACGGAAGGGTGTGAGGTGTTGTAACTATACCTAGCTATTTAGACTTTTTCCCTCTCTTGCTGATGTCATCATTGGCTGTGAGCGTTTTCTTTTTCACCTATCTTAACTCTCTAGTTTTGCCAGCCTTAAAATGTTTTGTTGCGATGTTACGGTTATATGCAGCGTACAGGAGCTGTGAACATTTTCATCACTCGCTGTGCATGTCTCTGGAAAGGCCACAGGAGCCAGCTTACCAGTAACCTTTGTGTGTTGTGTACACAGATAATCTTGACGAATAATGTCGCTCACTTGATTCCTTCCCTTTGTTGCTGCATGTGAGTTGCCAGTGTTATGTTATTTGTGTGTGTGTGTGTGTGTGTGTGTGTGTGTGTGTGTGTGTGTGACCTGTGAGCGTTCATGATCTTCACAAACCGTTCTTGCTATTCTTTTTGTGTCATTATATATTGTTCATGATGTGTTGTTGATTTTGTAGTCATAATTTGTGTATACGTTTCTCATAAATTCTTTGTAAATCTTTCAGGTTTATTTCTCAAGCTTACATTCATGCTCATAACTGTCAGATATTCAGGTTTACTTACCTAGTTTACATTTCATGCTCATAACTAAGTTATTAAGGTTTACTTAATAAGTTTACATTTTATGCTCATAACTGTCTGTTATTTAGGTTTACCAAGTTTACATTTCATGTTCATAACTGTCAGTGAGTCAGGGTTACTTATTAAGCATACATTACAAACTTTCCATTGTGTTCGTGTAATGTAAAGGAAGGGAGGTGGGAATTCCTGGTAGGATTATAGTAATGGACCCCGGGAGTGGCCGGTAGGAGGGCAGGGTACAGTCCTGTGACTCAGTCGTTCTCAGTATGTTATGTGGCAGGTGTATGGTGGTCATGTTTGACGGACGTACCGTCTTTGAGACCAGCGTACGAGTTTCATTTAAACTCTACAGGACGACGTCGTCATGGCCCTGGGGTGTTATGATAGCCAGGATATCATACCCAAGGGCCCCGCCGTCGTGTTTGATACGTTAGATTTAGCGGGTGAGGTGTTGATTAGATATTTCTGTAAGCGGGGATTCTGTGGGCGGAGGTGTAACACCATAAATGGGAGTAGGGTTGTCACTTGACTGTAAATGGTGAATTGAGATGAACACGGTGTGTGGAAACATACAAATAAACCTCCTGACAACGGCCTCACTACACACACACACACACACTGATCACGAATCTGCATAGGTTCCAATCCTGGGCTCGGCACTTGGCTCACCCAACCGAAGTGATCATCAACCCCTCGGGGCTGGTCGATAAAGGGGGTACCTGGCTTAGACTTATGTTGTGTGTGTGTGTGAGTAAAGACATGGTATGTATAGTATACAAAGTTAAGAGACGGGGCAACATGAATGTAGAATTTTCCCCGTAACACCTCATTGGTTACTAATTGATATTAGGCCTCCTTCACTGCCACAGTAACACGCAACACAATGGTCACAGATAGTAATAACACACACACACACTGGAGTGTAAAACTTCCTCCCCGCACGGTACATATAGGTAATTACACACACTGTATGTACTTATAAACGTAGGAGCTCCCGCAGCTTTGTGCCAGGTTCAGGCATTGAGACAACTAGTTAGTGCAGGTTGATTGATCGTTGAGGCTCATCATCTGCTAGGATCATTAAGGCCGCTAGCGTCGACCTACATCCACCCAACGAAAAACCTTGAACATCTTCTTCACGTGTTCAGGCTAAGTCTAAAGCCACACCCACGTAAGTATGAACGTGACCTTTGTCAGTGCAGGGTGCATACTGTCAGGTAGTTGTTGACGTGTCTCCCTCCCTCCATCCCTCCCTCGCATACCCGGGTGAGTTTGGGTTGCCGGTTGTTTCCATACTCTCTCATACTTTTCTATCTCCCCGCTACACTTACGTCTTAAGTCGATTGAAATGACAGTTGTTAGTTGAGTCATGACATGATACTAAATACTTCTGTCCTTTTACTAAATCACAACAGTTGCTGAGCGTATTTCTGGCAATCATCATGCACAGGCTTTTGGGTAACTTCCATGTAGTGGTTTCGTCTTCAAATTATGCCTCATTTGGTGCGTAATTACCTTCTTGACATTCATGAATATATTCTTCAGAGTAACATTACCGGTGGATGTGGTGGAAGTATAATGTTTCAACTCCAACCTGAGTGTTACATAAGGTTGTCGAGAAGTGTGTACTATGCTGCTCGAGTGTGTAGTGCGGGTCTTCATTGGCCTGAGTGGTGGGGGGTGTCCAGTCCCATGGAAATTTGTGTCCGGGAGTTAGAGGGTACACAGCAGACACATGTGCTCGCCCTGCGTCTCTCTGTAGTCTGTTTCGTTTTCGTGTGTTAAGTGGATAAGACGAATATCTTTCTTGTTCTAGTGCCTTGGGAAAGTCTTGATTCTCAGACCAAAATGTGAAAAGTCGAAGTTACCAAGCAGAAGAATTTTTGTGGTGCGTCAACTCGAGTTCCACGTGTACTGTCTTCCCCCTTCGGGACACGAGCGACGATTCTACTAACTCACTCGTGTGGCTGTGACTGGAATGAGGAAAACAGTGTGTCGGCCAGGCGTCCTGAGTCACCTCACCTCTTCCTGTGTGCAGACCAAGACGATGATAGCAGAGTGCCATACTCTTACATTATGCTTCATTCCTTCATCAGGTGGGTTTGCATATATATGTATATATATATATATATATATATATATATATATATATATATATATATATATATATATATATACATGGTACTGTAATATGGAAGTGATGGTATCCTTAGTGACTATACCACAGGGGACGCGACGGCGGCGGGTTGGAAGGGTTGGGGGGGGGGGCTGCTTGTCCTTAGGGAGGCGGGAGGAGCCACCACGACCAGAGGGAAGGTAGGGTCACGGCGTTCAGGGAAGGGAGAGAGAACCAGGGGCATCAGTATGTGGGAATGGGTGTGGCAGTAGGTCCAGGGGGGGGTCGAGGGAGTAGCAGGATATCCAAGGGCGGCCTGGGCATCATCATGACTCGCCTTAGGTTGACAGAGGTCATGATGCCTCCTTGTTATTATTGACTGCCGGATCCTTCCCCTGATGTCACCTGGTCTACTTTTACCGACCGATCCTTCCCCTTCCTGGTCCTCTGGTGGTCCTGTTCTCAACTTAAGCCCTTCACATTGTGTAACTTGTTTACTTCACTCGTTGTCATGAGGGCCTTTTAGAGTATCACCTGGGTAATTCACCCTGTGTACCCTGATTGGCTCACGAGACGTGAAACAGTCATCATACCAGACATTGTGTTATTTTCATTGTTCACAAGGTCGTGATGGGCTGCTTTTACTGCGGGCTTTACGACCATGAGTGGGTTCGATGTGGTTGTGGTGTCGTATTGCAACTCGAGGACGAGGGATTTATGTTGGTAGGAAGTGACGATGGTGAAGATGGTGCTGTTGCTTCTTACCGAAGTGTGGGAGAGGACTAGGTGATGACTGAGACAGCTGGGAGAACCAGTTTGTTTAGTGTTTATTGATAGGAAGTGTAAGAGGGACCGAGCATGATCTTAAATGCCGTTTTCTGCAATGGTGCTGTGGCCCATGTTGTATGTTGGACAGGGAGGTAGGCCTGGCAGGGAAGGCATTGTCGCGTTTAGGATGAAATTAGTTTTGTAAATGTTGTTTGGTGTATGATCGAGGAGTCCAAGTGTCTTGACGGAAATCATTTTCTTTCTTTTTTTACTTTGGAGGCTCCAGTCTTGGACAAAACTCCACATCAAGTCGGGTGGAGGTTGATGAAAGGGAAAAAAGAAGAGACAAGGGAAAATTTTTATGAAATTTGGGGGAAGTGAGAAACCTGTCATTTAAAATGTACCAAGTCATAGTTAGTTGGAGGAATCGATGATGGAGCTGACGTGTTCTTTCCAGCTTACTTTATCTTTCCGAATGAAACCAAGAAACTTGGTGGACTGGACACCCTGGAGGGGAGTGTGGACCACAGAGACAGCAGGAAGCGAGACGTGTCTGGGTGCGAGATTAATGTACATAGGTTGGCAGTGGCTGAACTCTGATTTTAGGGATGTTGTGGAGGTAATGGTAGGGTCGTCAGGGTACTAGCATCGACCAGGGTCATGCATTAGGGTCTATGTAGTGTGTGAGAACGAGCGCGCACAAAGGACCTTGGGACGTCATAAGTGAGGGACTGAAAGCTTGTGGTGTGGTTATTGTTACGGGGAGAGAGTTTTACACTAGTGTTGACCCCAACTCTTAACCTCGTATATATGTGCCATGTCTTTATTCCTTTGTGTACACACACACACACACACACACACACACACACACACACACACCAGCCCAAGCCAGTAACACGGTTATCGACCAGCCTTGAGGGGAGGATGAACGCTTGGGTTGGGTGTGCACCGACTGTCGCGCCCAGCATTCGAACCCATATGGTCTCGATCCCAGGCGGTCTTGTGCTGACTCATGGTCAGTAACGCTATGAAGTAACATATTACGTGTGTGTGTGTGTGTGTGTGTGTGTATGTATGTGTGTGTGTGTGTGTGTGTGTGTGATTATTATTTGCGTGTTACGGGGAGAGACTTTTCCACTAGTGATGCCCTGTCTCTTAATCTTTGTGTATATGTATCGTGTTTTCCCTCATGTGTTTGTATACATACAGACCCTAGCTTAAGCCAGGCACTCGTTTATCGACTACCCCCGAGGGAGAATGAACATCTGGGTTGGCAATGGACCAGTTGTCGCACCCATGATTCGAACCCATGCAGGTCCAAATCCAGGCTGGCCTGTACATGATTTAGAGTCAGTAACGTAAACCGTGTGTGTGTGTGTGTGTGTGTGGGTGGATGGGTGGGTGTGTGCGTGCGCGCGCATGTGAAGTATGGTTAGCGTATGTAGTCGATGAGTTAGGAACAACGTAGCGTGTGTAGCACGGAGAGTGTAGTGGTCAAATGTAGCACCGGAGGGGAGGTACAGGAGTTAATGTTGTGGGTAGTCTGCTTGTGTAGTGGGTGGGTGTGGGGTGGCTGTGTAGTTGGTAGATTTAAGGTGGCTGTGTAATGGTTGCTCTTCGAGTAGTGTCGTGACGTAGGGGGGTGGTTATGTAGAGAATGTACCCGGGATAATGTAGTGATGTAGTGGATGACTGTGTAATGGTTGTACTGCAGGTAGTGTTGTGGTGTAGGTGGTGGCTGTGTAATGGGTGTACCGGGGGTAGTGTTGTAGTGTAGGGGGTGGCTGTGTAATGGGTGTATTGGTGGTAGTGTTGTGGTGTAGGGGGTGGCTGTGTAATGGGCGTACCGGGGGTAGTGTTGTGGTGTAGGGGGTGGCTGTGTGATGGGCGTATTGGCGGTAGTGTTGTGGTGTAGGGGGTGGCTGTGTAATGGGCGTACCGGGGGTAGTGTTGTGGTGTAGGGGGTGGCTGTGTAATGGGCGTACCGGGGGTAGTGTTGTGGTGTAGGGGGTGGCTGTGTAATGGGCGTACCGGGGGTAGTGTTGTGGTGTAGGGGTGGCTGTGTAATGGGCGTACCGGGGGTAGTGTTGTGGTGTAGGGGGTGGCTGTGTAATGGGCGTACCGGGGGTAGTGTTGTGGTGTAGGGGGTGGCTGTGTAATGGGCGTACCGGGGGTAGTGTTGTGGTGTAGGGGGTGGCTGTGTAATGGGCGTACCGGGGGTAGTGTTGTGGTGTAGGGGGTGGCTGTGTAATGGGCGTACCGGGGGTAGTGTTGTGGTGTAGGGGGTGGCTGTGTAATGGGCATACCGGGGGTAGTGTTGTGGTGTAGGGGGTGGCTGTGTGATGGGCGTATTGGCGGTAGTGTTGTGGTGTAGGGGGTGGCTGTGTAATGGGCGTACCGGGGGTAGTGTTGTGGTGTAGGGGGTGGCTGTGTAATGGACGTACCGGGGGTAGTGTTGTGGTGTAGGGGGTGGCTGTGTAATGGGCGTACCGGGGGTAGTGTTGTGGTGTAGGGGGTGGCTGTGTAATGGGCGTACCGGGGGTAGTGTTGTGGTGTAGGGGGTGGCTGTGTAATGGGCGTACCGGGGGTAGTGTTGTGGTGTAGGGGGTGGCTGTGTAATGGGCGTACCGGGGGTAGTGTTGTGGTGTAGGGGGTGGCTGTGTAATGGGCGTACCGGGGGTAGTGTTGTGGTGTAGGGGGTGGCTGTGTAATGGGCGTACCGGGGGTAGTGTTGTGGTGTAGGGGGTGGCAGGCTCCAGCTTTACGACAGATCGATAGTCATAAGAGTCTGGATCACCCCGGCCCACCAAGGCCGCGGTGTTCCCCTGGCTCATACCTACTGTGGTGCTCCCAGGCCCCTGGCTCCCAGCTGCTGTGCTTGTGGATCCCAGCTGCTGTGGTGGCCCCCCTGGCCCGTGGCTTCCAGCTTCTTTGATGGCCCATGGCCTCCAGCTGTTGTAGTGACCCCTACTCGTGTCTCCCAGCTGCTGTGGTGGCTCGTGACACTGAGCTGCTGTGGTGACCCGTAGGTCCCAGCTGCTGTGGTGGCCCATGTTTGGTAGCTGTTGTGGTGGCTCGTGACCCCGAGCTACTATAATCCAAGTGTTGATGTTAACAAGGAAAGCAAAAGAGTAGTGACTTGTGTGGTGCTGATGAGAGCTGTGAGGGTGTTGACCTGACATGTAGCAGTGATGCAGATCAGGGTGACTTGAGATAGGGTGACTGGTGAGAGCTGTGAAGCTGGCGATGTGAGGTGTATAGGAGGTGAGTGAGGACAGTAAGGTTGGTCAGTTGTGAAACTGTTGATATCAGGTGACAGACCAGCTTGGTCAGCAGAGAGAGGTTGCGGCGGCTCCTGCCGCTGGGGAAAACTAGGTTTGTGTTCGTAATGGCTACAAGACACTCCCAGCGGCCTGTCCGGCCCCTCGCCCGACCGCCCCTGTCTCTGTCCCTCTGCTCATAATTGCCATTTGACACTCCTGAGGCCTGGCAGCCCAAGGGCCTGCCATCGTTAATGGCTCCAGGCCGCCTCCTGCTGGCCTCTGCTGACCCACGCTGACTTGTGGTCGTTCCTGAGGGCTGGTCTTGGTTCCTGTTAGTTTACCTCACCTGTTGCTGAGTCCTGTTTGTTCAGGGCTCTGTTGGTTTGAACCGCCTGTTGTGAGACCTTGTGGTTCATATCACCTGCAGCTGGTTAGTGTTTTCGCACTACTACTGCTGCAAGGTCTTTTAATTCCATGCTACCTCTTTATATTTCCTGTTGGTTGGTTGAGAGAGAGAGAGAGAGAGAGAGAGAGAGAGAGAGAGAGAGAGAGAGAGAGAGATACCCAATAACCCGGTGTAGAGAAAATGGGGTAAGTTGTAGTAAAAGAGCTAAGAAGTCGTTATTTCAAGACTCAATTCGATTAGGCACGCTTTTTTGTATATTGAAGGCTCCTGTCACGAACAAAAGTCACATCAAGGCCGGGCCTTAATTGAAATATAGAGAGCATAATGAAAAGGAAAAAGAAAAAACACGGAAAAGTATTTACGAATTTTGGAGGAAGTGAAAAGTCTATTTTTTGGAATGTTTCAGGTCATAGTTACTGGGAAAAACATGAGAAGGTAGAGAGTTTCAAAGCTTTGGCGTGTATGGAAAGAAACAGTTATCGAAACGGCCCACCCTTGATTTGCCCATGGCCAAACAGTAATCATGTGACGCAGCAACTTGCCGAGTATTGCTTGGTCTAGCTAATGGTTAGAGCAAAAACCGAAGTAATGCCTCCAGAAGAGGGAAAGTGAACCAACATTGCGGCGTAGGGCAAGAGCGTCAAGTTTGGAAGTTGTGATGAATAGGACTCTTTTCGGCGCAACTCTGTAAAGAACCATCCCAGATATGTGGCAGTACTCCATACAAGGACAAATCAGTTCATTGTATAACGGAGCAACTGTTCAGAAGAAATGAAGTTTCGACATCTAAACAGGATACCCAGTTTCTTAGAGACAGACTTAGCTATTCCTGCAATGTGGGGTTTCAAGAATGAGTGGATGTTACAGTAATACCAAGTATGTTCATTGAGTCAAAGAGATGGAATTAAAGAACCGTCAAAGGAGAGACGATAATTGAGTTTTCGGCAGAGATGGATAGAAATTCGGTCTTGGAACATTAAACTTAATGTTTTTGTGCACCCTACCGAGATATCCTGTCCAAGTCTGAGTGTATCGAGGAAGCCGTGTCAAGGCGAGATACAGATCGAGTGAGGGAAGAAGGAGCATAATTGAAAGATGTGGATGAATGCAGTGTTGAGTCTGCAGCGTATGTGTGGAGGAAAGGAAATCGTTGAGAAAATGGAGAAAAAGTGTAGGAGAGACAGGACAGAACCCTAAGGGATACCGCTGTTGATGGAGAAAAGGGAAGTGGCTGTTTCATCAACAACCACAGAAATAGATCGGCTGGAGAGGAAGCTGGATATGAAGTAACGAAGTGAGGGAAGACAGCCAAAAGAGGGGAACTTAGAGATGAGACCCCGATGCCACTCCATGTCAAAGGCTTTGGATATGTCAAGAGCAACTACGCATGACTCCCCAGAACCTTTCAGGGAATGATGACCAGAGAGAAGACAGTGATTTTTTTAGTTTCTAAGGATATGGGAGTTGAGGAGGGAGTCAAAGACTTTGGAAATGGTAAATGTCAAAGCAATATGGCGATTGTTAAAGGGGTCAGAACGGTCACCCTTCTTAGGGATGGGATGTATCAGTGCACGTTTCCAAGGAGAGGGAAACGTTTTGGCTTTTAAGCAGAAACGGAACAGACAAGCAAGCACAGCTGCATGTTCATAGGCACACTCTCTCAGTACATGGGGATGAATACCATCAGGACCAATGAGCCTTGCATGTGTCCAGAGAAAGAAACGCTTTTCGGACAGTCCGAAAAAAGATTACGGGAAGAGGCGTAGGATTAGTAAGAGGAGCATTAGGGGGTGAAGGAATGTTAGTCATCCAAGGAGGAGTCCTAGGAGAAACTGGAACCTGGGATGCTTGTCTACGGCAGAGACAGCTATAGTACCGTCAGAACAAGTGAAGGACAAGTGAAGATAAGAGAGCGACAGAAGTTGTTAAAGATGCCTTTAGCTAAAGACCAGAAAGACGTATCGGTGGATGACGAGAAGTTATCGCACTTCCTTTGAACAAAGGAATGCTTTGCCTCATGGATTACGTGCTCACAGTGAATACGGGCAGCGATAAAAGCTGATTGAGAGCCAGAAGAAGGCGAGTTTTTCCTTTTCCAAATTGACCTTAGATCAGGAACGTGTGAACGGTGGATTGGATGAAGTCGTCGTCTTGAAGGAAGAGGGTATAAATGCTTCCATTCCCGCAAGAATAACCTCTGCCATGCGTTTGCCGGAGACAAGAAGCATCGCCACATAAGAGAGTAATTTACCCAAGAAAAGTCAGAAAAGAAGGTACGTAAGTTATTCCAGTCAGCTTTGTTCAGGTGCAAGTATTTACGCTTAGAAGGGGCTGCTGGAGGGGGAGGTACCGTTAGAACAGATACATTTATAAAGTTGTGATCAGATGAACCAACCGGGGGCAAGATTGTTTACTTACAGCTGGATGAACTAGAGGTAAACAAATCCAAAATATTAGGAGAATGGTCAGAGCGGTCAGGAAGAGGGGTAGGGTGGGAGATGATTTGCCCTAAATCGTTGAGAATCGAGAACGTGAGAGCTTCAATCCCTCCACCATCCGTATAGGATGAATTCAACCATTCCCTATGGTGAACGTTGACATTTCCAAGGTAGAGGATCTCGGCTTGCGGGTGAGAGGATGTCAGTCTCATGATAGGAGTTTAGATAATCGAAGAAAGATATAAAATTTGTAGAATTAGAACAATAGACGACATAGAGAAAAAATGTGGTGGTTGGGAGACAGATCTTGGGCCACATAACATCACAGTTTAGGGACTGGAGGCCCTTGAGGCGTGCAACAGGTGTGTTGATGTTGGAATAAGCACAAACACCACTCTCGAACCGGAATCGTGAGTGGAGATTATAGATGGATATGAAAAGGGAACTTGTGAAAACATCATTGGATAGCTGTGTCTCGGACAGAAGTAATATAGTGGTAGAGGTACTAGACAGATAATGTTCAACTGAGGAGAGGATACGAGAGACACCATGAATGTTGGTATAGTGAACAGAAAAAGAGGAAGTTCTGACAGAGGGAAAGGTCGGGGGAGGGGCCGTTACTACTACTGCCAGGGCCCTCCCTCTCACTGACAGTAGAGTCAGGCAGAAACCCCTGAGATTCTTAGCACCCCATATTGCCGGGGACTAGGGGCCTTACATATGCGGAGTCTTTCATAATGATATTCAAAAATGTTTAGACAGGAGTTGTCAGGAGTACTTGTGTGAAAAAACAAGGTTTGAGTGGGTGTATGGTGCTTGTAAGGAGATGATGGTAGGACTAGCCCGGTAGTCCCGTTTTGATCAGACAGAAAGCAAGACCAGCAGTCGTAACAGGGAGAGTGTCAGATGGTTCCAGGCACCACTGACGCTTGTCAGCAGGACAGTAGTACCACACTAGGCGGCTTGTTGTCAACAGCCTACTACCTAAACGGTTGCTCCAAGAGTAGGAGACGAGATATTCCTTGAGTTAGATGGTGGTATTGGGAGGGGCCAATACTACCACATGAGTTCCCCCTCTCACTGGTGGCAGAGTCACACAATAAACTGTAGTCAGAGGGATATGTCTTAAATTTGTAGGGGTCATATGAGGGGCCAATACTTTACTACCTGAGCCTTCCCTTTCGCTGGCAGCAGAGTGGTTTGGTGAACGGACAAGAGATGATGAAAGCCTTCCCAAATGGCAAATCATTCCTTTATATGATTTTAGAGATTCATCAAAAGAATGGAATACTTGGCAGATTTATTAAACAGTTTTGTTATTCTTGGTTTTCAAGGTAGATTAGACGGGGGACTGTACCAAGGTTTTGTTGTGATGAATGATGGAGCCAAACAACCAGCAGATGATGTGGGAATATCGTGAAGACTCTCAGAATACATATAAGCGGACTATGAGTTTTAGAAACGTAAATTTTTTCTGGGTCACGTCTGCCGCACTGAGAATTCCTATTAAGATCCAAATTTGTAGTGGGTGAGATGAGTTGAAACGTTGATCCTGCAAGAGAAGATGGAGCAGATCAGAGGGAGGTGGGAGAATGTAGGTGAAGCAGGATCAGTTCTATTGATTCAACACCTCCTTTCGCTGGTTTCTGTTTGCTCATAATGGGTGATGCTGGGCCCTGTTGTTCCTCATCATCTCTTGATCCTTACCTTGTATTGCTTTATCCTGTTTTGCCACTTTTGTTACGCAGAAAGTTTTGTATGACGATTTGGCAGGAGGCCCCCCTCCCCTCAGACAGTTATGCAACGGCATAATTTGTTTGCTGAATAGAAAAACAAGTCATAAAAAGAACATTAAACTAATGGGAATCAAATGACCCTGTATATCTGTCTGCTATCATAATCTCCATGTCCTTCTACTCGAGATGGATGTCGTACATGCATAGAGGTGTGCACCTCGCAGAACTGGAGCCTACAATCTCAGCCCTACAGCTCCTGCTGAATTCTTTGTGAAATCATCAGCAAAATAAGTTATCATTGTAAACCTTTTGAACTGTTGACAACTATAGTTTTGTATAATGAACTAAAACGATGCTGTTGCTTTATATAAGGTTGCTAAAGAGCATTTTGATTAGGAGATGGCTGGGGGGGGGGGAGAAGAGTGCACACTAGGTTTTAGGGAGGGAAAGATATTCGAAAGAAAAAGATGAGATAAGTAATAAGGCATCTCTGGAGAAAGGAAACTCCAGTAGTAGATATTGAGCGGTGAGTGAAATGGTGAAGAGAAGGAGGTAAAGTAGTTATTCGAACAGATTTAGTTAGTCTTCATGTGGTATGTCTGATGAGTGGAGCAAGGCAGTGATTGTCCCACTGCATTAAGGTAAAGGGAGGTGTAACATTTATAAGAATAACGGAGGAATTTAACCCTCTAAACATGGTGAGCAAGGTACATGACAGGACTGTCACTAATTGTGTTAGAAAGAATAGTTAACTTCTTGCATGTGGAGAGTAAGGTGGGTTTAGGAGGAAAGGTGGGTATGTGCATTCTCCCTCTAAGCTGGTATAGTAGTGGAGAAACCTCAAGAGAAGGAAAGATTGTATTAATGGACTGAGAAAGCGTATGGTATAAAGCTGATAGGAAAGCAGTGCAGGAAATTTTGCCAGTGGTGTGCCAGGATGGTGAACGCTATGAAAAACTGTTATAATGGAAGCATTGTGCTTGTGTGAGAATAATGGTGGTATGAGAGGTTTCATACACACGAAGGATTGGATGTAAAATCAGGGTAAAGTCACATGGGTGTTTGTGTTTACATGGGCATTTGCTGGTGCGATGGGTTGATAGTCATTTACAGCTGGAGGTTGGTGGACCAGCTACCACAGTTATGATATGGGCATTGTTCTAACTTTGTCCAGGTGTTGAGGGAGGTGTGTCTTGAGCATGTACAGTAACAGCACTACTTTGTCCAGGGGTGTCAGTCTGCCATTTGTACCAGACAGATTCTTCGTTTTGCTGTGGCGTTGTGAGTGTTGGTATTGTCACCCGCAAGCTTGCACATTTTCCTCCTCTGTTAATATCCCTTTGCGTTGATATCCCTTTGTGGACGACATCTATAGACTGGTCTCGATACCTCAGCATGTTGTCGCCATCTAATGAAAACAGTTTCATCACGAAAATGAGGAATGCCTCAGAAGCTGCAATTCTAATAATACAACTTCGCACATTATCATTCGAAACGTTGCTCCGTCTCAGGAGAAACTTATATTTGATGTTGTGCTGTTATTGGTAAACTGATGCAGTGCTATAATTAGCTGACATAGGCAACGCGTCAAAGGTGTGCCTATAGTGAGAAGACGTCTGCAAATAACGAGGCAGTGATAACTACCTTAATACCAGGGACATAGGGAGATCAGAGAGGAAACCCGACTCAAAGATGAGACACAGTCATGGAGACAACCCACAGCTAAACAATTTCACCGAGAACACGAATTGGGAAATGGAGTTCCAGTTACTAAGGGATGCATTTTCAGTCCTTTGCACCAACCACGGGCAGTAGTTACCGCGTCCTTAAGGTGTTAGGTCTGGTACACCTGTTGTTCGCTTGGCACAGGAACCCTAGCTTTGACACTACCAGAAGAAATAGTTCATTATAATGGTTTTGATAGAAATATGAAACCACTGTGTTTTGTAAAGTTCGCTCATCTCCATGTGACAAGTCTCTACGAATCTTTCAACTATTCTAACATGTCAGAAAGATCCTTGAACGCGACTGTACGACCCATACCAGATGGTCGTACCATCGTGTTGAAGGGTCGTGCGCGTCGTGGTCAAGAATCGTACCCTCGTACCAACACTTAGTTACGTGAAGAATTCTCAGGTTGGGTCCATGTGACCCACATTGTCTGTCGCTGGATTCTCTTGGTCCACGTTGGCTAGTGCGTGGGCTTCGTCGGTCTGTGATGTTTGTTGTTGCTTTGTGTTGTTCCACTGCCTGATACTTCCGTCTCTTGTTCCATTGTCTGTTGCTGCTATCTGTTGGACCTCTCACTGGCTGTTGTCAGTTGTTCCACAGCCTGTCGTTGGTATTTGTTGAACCACTGCCTGTTGCTGTTGTCTGTTGGCCTGTCGCTACTGTCTTTTGGTCCAAATTGTAATATAATGTTGATGAATTTGGCACTCAGTCTCAAAAGAATTGTCATCATTAGCCACCCACTGTTAGGAAGCTGGCCACACAGACTGTGGTATGAAACCAGCCGCCCATACACCGTTATCAAGTCAGGTGTTCATACGCTGTTTCCAAGCTAGCTACCCATCGACCGTTACCAAGTTAGCCGACCCACTTGTCCTGGTAGTGTTGTCATACCACGTACCGAAAGACAGTGGTACAAGGCTTTCCACCCAGAAACTATACCAAGTTAGCCAATCAGTCATTATTACAACGTAAGCCACCCAAGTGTTGTTGTCAAGTCTTTAACTTGTTACTGAGCCAACTATCATGGGCGGGTTGATATTAAACCACCTACCAGACGCCGTAACCTTTAAAAGCCACGCAGTCACTGTTGCCAAGCCAGTAATTCTGGCTTACTTGACAATACGTCGAGACACTGATACCAATTCAAGCAGCCACAATGCCGTTTTGAATTTTTTCTGTGTCGGTAAAATAATTTGCTGATTTTACAAACCGTCTTTTGATTTGTTGTTTGTTGTGTTTCCTTCGTCAGTTGTGGATTATACTTTCTTTTCTTAAGTACAACAATACAACCTTTAGATACGATGGCCTGGCCTTTTACAGGTATATCAAAGGCCAGACCATCATGCTGTTGGGTCGAACCGTCATGCTCAAGGGTTGTAGTGTCGTGGTCAAGGGTCATGCCCTCGTGCTAAAGGGTCCTCTCCTTCCACCCTTCCCATGTCCCCTTCACCTCCATCCCACTACCTGAGACACCTCAGCCCCCTTCCCTAATCCCCATCCCATATCTCCTGGGAGTGGAGGGTGCCACACACAACACGGGGGGGAACCAGATACCTCCACCTCCTAGTTCTCGGAGGTTTTGGTTCGTCAGCTGGTAGGAAATGGGGTCACGGCCTCGGACACCTCCCCATTTTCCTCCCCCTCCTCCAGAGAGAGAGAGAGAGAGAGAGAGAGAGAGAGAGAGAGAGAGAGAGAGAGAGAGAGGTGAAGGGGGTCGGTGGTTGTGGGTTTTCCAATTGTTTTAGTGGATATTGGAAGCGGCAGGGACTGTGAGAGGGAAACGATGTTCAGAGGTTGGGTTGGAGAGAGGGGGTTAATGAGGTGTTAGGCGTGATGGTGTTAGTTGGTGGAAGACGGTGTTAAGTGTGACGGTGCTAGGCAGGGTAAGGCAGTGTTAAGCGTGTGACGGAACCTGGGAAGGACAGATAAAGGAAACATAATAGTCCATGATGAGGTTATCTACGGTTATAATTGCATTTGTGGTACAGGTAGGTTTGTATAGCAAAGGTGACTTCCCCACCAGCCGCTCCCTCCGGCTCAGCAACCGATAGTTAAAAGCTGAGAAGAAACACCAGGTAGTGTGAAGAAATGATACTGCCATGGACATTTTGTAGGAAAGCGTAAACGGGAAAAGTTCCCCGCTCACACTGCAGCGGCGGCTTCTGGATTGGACTCATTTTTTCATGAAGTTACTTGAGAATAGTTCCTTCTTGAAACAGGACTATTTATTGACAACAGTTATCACTGAAGTATTTGTCTGGGTTTTATTTGAAGGTATTGGTGAAAATCTTCGTACTCCATATGTCTGGTTACGATGATAATGTTCGTATCGTCGTCTATGCTCTTCATGGAAGTCGTTAATACTGAGTGCACGACCGGAGGTCAGGCTTCACAATGTATCTGTCCGGTCTGCTGTCCGTGCAGTAAAGTTTGGAAGATTTTGAGTCGTTTCCAGCAGTTTTGATTTTTCGTGGTCATTGACGTCTGCGAATATTCCCTTAAATGCTGTAAATTCGACAGTTTCGTTTGGCCTTGCACCACAGTATTATTCCAGTCGAGATGTTGTTAGGGCTGTGGAGAGTGTCGGTATAAGTTTTGCTTCCCTCGTCTTGATGGTTCGTAAAATCCAGCCTTTTTTTTTTTTCTTTCTTCCAAGAGGCAAAGATTGCTCCGTTGTGTTCGCTGAAGGGAAAAATCATCCGACGTAAATACTCCTGGGCTTGTTACACTTTTCTTCCCTGTTTTCTTCCATGTTTGCGTCTGGTTTTCTGTGTAGTGTTTCATTAATACCACTCAACGATGTCGATGAGACTTCGTTAAGCTGCGCGGGGTTATAATAAGTGTTACAGGCAAATCTCCATGTAAAGCTTTTCACGTGGGAAGCAAAGTCATGTTAAAACTCGAGTCTTGGTAAGCAGACTCATTCTGGCAGAAAACGTATCGTGTAGGAAGGATCTTAATCTATGTATAAAGCTTATGACATGATAAGGTTCGTGAGGCAGGCCAATCTTCATATCAATCTTATCGCGTGTGAGGCAGGTTAATCTCAACATGATACGATACTTAGCATCATGTTTTCGTAGATATGAAGAACATCCGGAGGGAATCTTGATGAAACCTCACACTACTTTCACTAATGAACGAGGAGTCTGCCACAAACGTGTGGCAGATCACAGGCCTGAACTGAGAAGGGCCACCCTACCCATGGCCATAGATTTTCTTCCCTAAAAATTTTCGGGATTTTTTTTTAACGAGGAAGCAAATCATGTTGGACGCTGAGGTGTCAGCCCCTACTTTGTTGATTGAGGAATGATTTAACTGGGTAATTAATGAGTGCGTTGGTGTTGTCCTCGCTGGTTTATGTGACTATCACAACTGAAGGAGCTGAGGAAAAGAGGTTGAGGACAGACACACAAATATACAAAGAAACTAAGAATGATACATTATGCCGCTGTTCTTAGTGACACAGTGACATATGTCCTGCTACATGATACATGCAGCTTCACCACTACCCAGGGGGACAACTTGAGGGACACATGAAACCCGGCATCACGACCCAGGGGCCAGCATAGGTGATACACGAAGAATCAATATCCATTAGGTTGAGAAACTAACTCACGTCATCAACATATTATACTTAGTTCTAGCTACAAGTGAGGCTCTCGTTTATAATGATGTAGTTGGAGTAAAGCTTGGTAGAAGTGACCATAGACAAACTGTTTTAGAGTTTGTATTGCTGGCTAGCGTTGAAAGGTTTAATACAATAATAACAGGTTTTAGATCTGCAATCTCAATGATCGCATTGCTCTTGATTGGCAAAGCTGAGGAGGATAGAAATGTGGCTTACAAAAAAAGAAGAACGACATTTAAGGTTGTAGAGGAACATGGTATGTGTTAGTTCGTAGAAGACGGTCATTTTCCAGAACTAAACTAAATGAAATAAATTGTTCGACGTAAAAAAAAAAAAAGGAAAAAATACGAGTACATAAGAGACTCAAGATCGACTTTAACCATCATGATAGAGTACGTTATGTTGCCGTGTTGATAACTGTTTCTTTACCTACACCTCGAAGCTTTGAAACTACCTTCTCATGTCTTTCTCCCATAATTATGACCTGGCATGTTACAAAGGACTGTTTTTTTTCCTCCAAAATCCACAAATACTTTTCCTTGTTTCTTCTTTTTGCCTTTCATTAACCTCTTTATATTTCCATTAAGGCCCGGCCTTGAAGTGGACTTTCGTCTGTTACCGGAGTCTCCAATGTAAAAAAAAAAAAAAAGAACGTAAATTTCATGGTAAATTTAAGTGACTCTTACGTCAAGAAAGTCATTAACCAATCAATTAGTTTATTGATTATAGAAAACGGTGAGCTGGTTTAACATAATGAAGTCATGGCAAAAATTTTAGATTTCTTTTTTATCTGATTATACCAGCGAAACGCAGCACTTGTCGCAGATCCAATCCATCGCTGAGAGCAAGAGACGTTCTTCAGCCTAATGACGAACACGTTAAAGATCAAGACCGTCAGCAGTAATGTAGCCAACATTGCAGCTTACATAGAGGTTTTATCCGTGGACGATGAAACAAAGGTCAAGGTACGAGAGTTTGGGCCTTTGACTGTTCCTTTTGATAAGTTACTTGTGGCTATAAGGAAAGTTCCAGAGGACTGAAACTTTGTCACGGTAACACCGAGGCCCAAAACATGTAATGTATAAGCCCCTGCCTGGAAATGATCGCTCATTTAGCTTAACGTCCGTAGTTGGTAAACTTATGGAAACCATCGATCAAGACAAGTGTGTAAATCAGTGAGCGAATCACCGCTTAATAAAACGCTTCTCAGCGTAATTTGCTACGAAATCGATCATGTCTGAGAATTCCACCTGATTACTTTTACCACATAACCAACATGCAATCTTAGATTTTTAGAAGGTCTTCAGTAGGTCCCCCATCAAAGATTACAAGCAAAAGTTTCAAGTCTTTACAGTGATTGGAAAATTAATTGACTGGCCGTAAACAAAGAGTGGTTAGACGCAACATGGAAGCAGTCTTAAGACCACTTCGATAACAAGCTGCGTTGTAGAATACAAAATTCGCAGACGATGCCAAACTGGTAAGTAAAGGTAAAAATATCTGCAGTACATAATAAAGTAAATAAGCTCCTGGACCAGGCTCACAGAACACAAATTAATTTTTGATATCAATAAGTGCAAATATTATACATCGGTAATGAAAAGAGAAAGCGAGATAGAATATTGATTTTTTGGAGCTACAAATGGGAAATGAGCCAGGTAGCTGTGTGTGTAGAAGCAGTGCAGAAGGCCGAATACGACGAACACGATTCTAGGATTCATGGGCAGGGCATTCGAACTGAGGACCAAGAAACTAGTCCCCCACTCCTACCGACCTTGAACGTTGCGTTCTGTTTTGGTAAACCTGCTTGGAAGGAGACATAGACAGGATGAAGAAGGTACAGCAACCAAGATGATCGATTCCTGGGCTGAGAAAGGAATCCTGTTAGACCCAACAAGACAACATACTTGTTTAGCGTAATAAAGAGATGTTTCAGTTGATTCTGATACATTTTGAAAAGATATCAAAAGCCACGATAATATCAATGTAAGACGCTACATAAAGCTATATTGATCTGATTTCACTCGCAAGATATGGATACACACGCACAGGGAAGTTGAAAGAGTAATTGAAAGCTGCGTCATAGATACGTATACAAACATTTCGCTTCATGTCCATATTGTTTGCGTCTCCCTAGTTGCGTAATATACAGTTTACAGTTACTTATCTTCATCTCATCTAAATGCTTTCTTACTCCTATCATGCTGTCTGACTATCTGATCTCTTCCTCTATCACAAACAGCCCCGAAGGGATCCAGATGTCTGTTGATGTTTGAATTCCAATATATCACGACCATCCAGGGATCAGCTACATATGTTAACACGGCAACCGCATCCCGTAGAGTTGATCCATCAGACTGAGTTTTGTTTATACAATCATTATTGATTATGTATTGCTGCCACGCTACTCATATAATAACTTTAAACTATGAATATTATTTTTATGATGATTGTAATTGTGTTATTTTATTTATTTATTTATTATACTTAGTCGCTGTGTCCCGCGTTAGCGAGGTAGCGCATGTAAACAGACGAAAGAATGGCCCAACCCACCCACATACACATGCATATACATAAACGTCCAATCTCGCACATATACACACACCTATACATCTCAACGTATATGAAACATATACATACACAGACATATACATATATACACATGTACATATGATATTATTACTTTCGTTAATATTAACATTATTAGTAGCCTAGGCTATCTGTCTGACCACCTACCTCGAACGTTCCCGATAGTCTAGACAGCCAACCACACCCACACCCACACCATACGTCCTCAGTAGTCTAGATGACCACCACCCAGCCACACCCACGCCACACACCTTCAGTAATCTAAGTCGAAACTACCACGAGACTCGCAGCGCACACCCTCAGTGACCATGGTGTCAGCGATGGTGGTGCTTCTGTGGAGGCTGGCAGGGTCCATCATGACGGTGGAGGTGTGCTTCCAGGCTGCACGTGTTGAGGGTGTAATGATAAGTGATGGTGGTGATGTTATGTCGGTCATGGTCCCGGTGTTGGTGATAGCGACGATGATGAGGATATGGGTGGTGACGGTGGGGATGTTGATGATGGTCAGATGTTTGATGGTAGTGATGATGAACGCGATGGTGATTGTGCAAAGACAGACGCAACAGACCTTACAGCGTAAGTTTACAGACAGGCGTAGTGGATTGGAGGGACATTATAAAGATGCAGAGGACATGGCAGTGCAAATGCTCGGACATACGCAACAGACATGACAGTAGAGAAGCACAGCAGACATAACAGTAGAGAAGCACAACAGACATGACAGTAGAGAAGCACAACAGACATGACAGTAGAGGAGCGCAACAGACAGTCACTACGCGATTCATCCTCAGTACAGGTGGGCAACAGACAGTCACTACAGGCGTCATGGGCGGTGCAGTTTGGTCAGCAGACAGACGCAGCAGACCGTGGCGTGAGAAGAGTTGGATGACAGACAACCTGTCCTGTGGGAGGCAGGGCTGAGGCCCACAAGTGTCAACACCAAAACTTAAGTCAATGTTTGGCCAGCAACCCGAGAGGTGAGAGTCGGACCTTTAATATTTGTCATCAGCCAGACCTTCACGTGCAGCCAGCGGTCCCACCAACAGCCCAGCCGCTGCACAGCTCGCTCTGTGGGACAAGTAGGTCACCAGGTTGCTCTGTGGGAGAAGTAGGTCACCTAGGCTGTTCTTTGGGTCAGGCTGGTCACCAGGGCTGTTCTTTGGGTTAGGCTGGTCACCAGGGCTGTTCTTTGGGTTAGGCTGGTCACCAGGGCTGTTCTTTGGGTCAGGCTGGTCACCAGGGCTGTTCTGTGGGTCAGGCTGGTCACCAGGGCTGTTCTTTGGGTTAGGCTGGTCACCAAGCGCTGTTCTTTGGGTCAGGCTGGTCACCAGGGCTGTTCTGTGAGTCAGACTGGTCACCAGGGCTGTTCTTTGGGTCAGGCTGGTCACCTGAGCTGTCCTGTGGGTCAGACAGGTCACCGGGTCTGCTCTGTAGGTCAGGCAGGTCAGCGGTAAAGAGGGCGTCAGGTAAGGGACTGGAGTGTGATTTGTGTAATATAGACGAACTTTACGAGCAAAGTTTCTGCCAATCAGCAGAGTCTCGGGGGGACTGTACTGGAGAAAGTTTACCCTTGTTCTCCAGCCTCCAGGCATAACACAATCGAGAGAAAATGTTGACGTTCACATATTTCCCAGATTTGATTTTTCCTTCTAGTCGACGGAGTCGCAGGTTTTGCAACTTGAACTCAACCTCATATTTATTTTCTTTTGGAGCCAGTACAATATAGAAAAGGATTTGTAACGTACTCTACACCGGCAGTTTGATACATGCAGATATGATAATCAAATAGGCTGAAAATCTTTGTTTGTAGTATACGAGGAGAACACACTATTTCGCTGCTCGCAGTCTGACAGTGTTCAGTCTCACGATGTATTCTAAAAGATCATCTCACAGAACCTGATGATAGCTGTTGACATCAAAGAAAATGCTACCTTGTGAAGGCTTAAAGACGATTACTTTAACCTTTCGAGTACGATTATGGTCCACTGGGTATGATGACAGCCCGTCGAGTACGATGACAACCTGGGAAGTACGATGACCAACCGTCGAGCACAACGACAACTCATCAAGTACGATAACCACTCGTCAGGTACATTGACAACTAGTCAAAGACGATGACAACACGTGAAGTACGATGGCATCCTGTAAAGTATGATGACAACCCGTCAGGTACGTTGACAACCCGATAGAGTACGATGACAACCTTCTTGTACAATGACAACCCGTTTAGTACGATGACAATACGTCTAGGACGACGACAGCCCCTCGAGTACGACATCAACCAGTTGAGTGTGGTACCATCCTCTTGAGGACGATAACTTACCCATTGACCAAGATGTCGAATGGACACGGTGATGTAATTTGTAGGCATTTCGGAATTTCCAAACCGTCCTCGATACGTGGAATGAAAATCTACTTCTCCGGGTACAGAAAATGATTACCTGTAATTTAGGATCAGTTTGTAATAGTGGAACAAGGCTGATGAATATAGTGTATTACACGCGCACCACATCAGTTTTATCATATCAGGGACTTTGTTGGTGTATGACACCTGGGTCGCGTCGTGGGGTGGTGTCGGAAGCTTGGTGGTGTACCTGTCGGGACACATGACACCACTGTGTCATGCCGTGATGTCATGTGTCTTGGCGGGAAACATGACTCATTACCTTCGCCGCTATCTCGCGTGCTGTCGTTTCCTGCCTGACGTGCCCGTGTTGATGACTGGATGAGGATTTTTCTCTGAACTCTCCCAATATTTGGCTATTTATATCTCATTTCATCTGTACCGGGGAATTACAGCCAGCACTGTTCATGTTCATCAAATGTTACAATATGAAAAACTATATGAAATCTCCATCAGTGAGCCAGTCAGATATTAACATTGTAACACCGGCTCCATGTTTGGAGTTAGGTAAATAGAGGAGGCTATAATGGCCGGCCATACTGGGAGTGGTTGCCTCACAATTCCAGTATCAGAACCCACATTTCATTTTACCCCAGAATTTTTTTTTTTCATTTCCATACGTGTGGTCAACTGAAATGGAATATACCTCTTACCTGGCGTCTCTTTTTTTAGTGGCAGTCCGGGGAAATCCGACATAATATTTCCGTCGCTTTGCTGGCATCTTTCCCCCCCGCTGGTGTCCGATAAGTCAGATTTTGAGTACGAAGGCTTGACTTGGGTGTGATGACGACCCTCTGAGTACGATAACTTTACCTCTTAAAGCAGGATGAGTGGAGGTCCTGCAGACGATCATGTGACACTGAGGAAATGAGTCGCTACAGGTGAGGAGGGGGCAGGCCAGTGGTCGCAGTGGCTGGCCAGTGACCAACACTATAGCTAGGAGAGAAGAGCACACACACACACACACACACACACACACTACCCACGCAAACCGTAATAAAATTTCCATAAAGTCTATCATTGATTTATTTCCCGTCAAAAAAGTACGCATATCCGGGAGTTTTGTGAGGGACTATCCACACACGCTAGCTGACCAGTGGCAACAGTTCTTGTTGGCAGATAAGGCTCACTGCTCCTCCCACCTCACCATTTCCTCCATACTGAGCCCCACCCTGCTACACTGAACCTCTACCATGTCACATTATACAGAGGCCCCGCCCCGCTACACTGAGCCTCTACCATGTCACATTAAGCTCCCTGCCCCTCACACAAAGCCCTCACCCTCTACCCCCCACCAGAGCACAATGGGGCCACTATGTATGTGTTTGTTTATGTGTAATTACTTGTTTGTTGTTATGTATTTGCACTGTACGGGGAGGGAGTTTTACACTCGTAGGGACCCATCTCTTGAACATTCGCTACTCCATCGTATAACCTTTTAAATTCTCTATGTTGTCTACATTTACCACATCCTTTTAAAGTTTATTTCATTCATCCACCACTGTTGAAGTTCTTTAAATTTTCTCACTAATTTCTTTCCTAATTTTTGTTTGTTTTATTCTTGCATCTTTCGAAGAATTGTTCTCTTTGTCTTCATTAGACTGGTTAAAAACCTTAAAGGTTTTGATCATGTCGACTTTTTGTTGTTCTTATTTCTGTAGTTGACAAATGTAAGGTACTATTTCATTCTCCTGTACCTCAGCTTTCTAAATTCTAGTATCCTTCCTCTGGACACCTTTATATATTCCTTGTGATTCCTTAGGTGTAGTGACTGAACTAGAGAAGCATGTTCTTGTTTTGGCCTCATATAGGATATGAACAGCTTTCTATGGATTTCCTTATCTGTATACTGGAAAGATATTTTGATATTTTGCGAGCAAAGCAGATTGTCCCCTTTACTATTCTCTTGATGTGGACCTCTGGCGACAGGTTAGGAACGATGTCAACTCCCAAGTCCCTCTCACAGAAATCTGAAATTCATTTCCCTCTTAAGTAATTATCATAACAAGGCCATTCTTTCACTGTGTCCCGTCCTCATTTTGTGGTGAATTTCATCACCGGTGTATAAGACCAACCCTGGGGTCTGTTTAGGTCCCGTTGTAAGTTGATGCAATCCTTGTTGCTTGTAACGTCTCTCGTGATCTTTGCATCATTTGTCAGCGATTAACTTGGTTCAAGAAGAGGACTGGCCCCAGAAGAGAACCTTGGGGCACTCCACTGTCGACCTCCGCCCTTTTAGAGAAGTCTCCGCAGGCATGTATCTTTTGTTCCCTTCCACCGATGAAAAACTTATCCACCGTTGTAGGTACTGTGAAGATGTTCCGTCCTACAGGATGTGGTCCAGTGTATAGGAGTCATGCTGGCTACAGCCGTGTCTCCGTGAACTAGTACGCCACACTCGGAGGTCGGGTCACGGCCTTAGATTGATTTTTTTTTCCATATCTTGGTCGTTGTCATGTGCAGAAATCATCTGGTGGTAAGGATGTTTGACACCATTCATGCCTGAATTTATGTAGGTTACCATTGATCCTGGGGTATGTAGAATACTTGTTTACCTCGGATAACGATGCAGGACAGTAACCATTGATGGATGATTTTTATAAGCATTAACCATCCTAGGATACGTATATAGTAACCATCCTAGTATACGTAAATGGTCAAGTAAACATCCTAGGGTACGAATATAGTTCAATAAGGATCCTGGAAAAAGTATATAGCGCTGGGATCATCCTCGGGTAGGTAAATACGCAATAACTGCCATGGAAGAAGCCTGTCATGTTCTAATTATCCTGGGGTAAAGGGCCGTAATCATCCTGGGATAAGAGTACGAATGGGTCGAGACGTCTGGGTGTCCTGGCCGAGCTCCACTTCTGCCCCACCGGAATACTGATTTGGCTATCAATCCTGCTTTACCCCGCCCTGCTCCACCCGGAGCCAGCCCATCCCACCCTGTACCGCTCCGCCCGGCCGTGCGCCACTCCGCCCCGCTGTGTGCCACCCCGCCCCGCTGTGCGCCATCCTGCCTTGCTGTGCGTCACCCCACCGTGCGCCATCCCGCCTTGCTGTGCGCCACCCCACCCTGTGCCATCCCGTCCCGCTGTGTGCCACCCCGCCCCGCCCTGCGCCACCCCGCTCTGCGCCGCCCCGCGACACCCCGCCCTGCCTTGCCCCACGCCATCCCACCATGCCCTGCGTCACTGGGCCTCCCCATTCCTCGCCTCACCCTGCCCCACCCCACCCCTTCCTTTCCTACGTCACGGGGCCGCTTCGCGTGTACTTTAACTTGACACTTGACAGTCAGGTAAAGACCAGGCCAACTGGTACTGTCGTATTCATGGGGTTGGTGGACTCTTTTTGTCCCAGGTGTTGGTCGTACGTACTCTGTGGTCTGGCACAGATGTTGGTCGTAACCAGTGGTCTGGCACAGGTGTTGGTCGTAACCAGTGGTCTGTCCCAGATGTTGGTCGTAACCAGTGGTCTGTCCCTGATGCTGGTCGTACCCCATGGTCTGTCCCAGATGTTGGTCGTACCCAGTGGTATGTCCCAGATGTTGGCCGTATCCCGTGGTGCGTCTTAGGTGTTGGTCGAACCTGGTAGTCTGTACCAGTCTGTGAAGCACACCTCAATGTTTGAGGGACACAACTCGCCCGTCGACTCTCTTATGCAAGTTTCGTTACCATTTTTGTTTACCAAGAGTTTGGTGGCTCTGATGGAAGATAGCGTGGAGTGAGTACCGACTGAACACACTCAGAGGGTAGTTAGAATGGAGTGTGAACCGACTGAACACACTCAGAGGGTAGTTCGAGTGGAGTATAAACGGAGTGAACACATGCAAATGCAGAGAATTAAGTGTGGACCGACTGAACACACCTAGAGGGTAGAGAGATGGATTGTGGACCGACAGATCACACACACAAGGTAGAGAGAGTAGAGTGTGGACCGACCGAACACCTCGACACACTGACCTACATATATGGTAAGCAGTGGGTAGGAGAGGAATGATGACGGCGCTTAAACACCTGTTGGTGTTGTGTTGGAGGTCGATGGTAGAGCTTATGTTGGAGGATTTGCTGGTGAAGTTGTATTAGAGACTGCGTTGATGGATGGATATTGGAGGTTGCGTTGGTGAAGGATGTGATGCTGGAGAAGTGTTGGAGATTGTTTTTGTGCTGGTGGAGGTGAGCCGAAGGTTGTGTGGCTGGAGGTGTGTCGGAGGTTGTGATGGTGGAATTATGTTGGAGATGTTGATGGTGGAGGCTCATCTCCACACTGATACTTGAGTTTGGCTGTTGTCATAGCGACCTGTTTACCTCAACTGATGCCACCGTTGCTTCCGTTATTACTGTTGCTTCAGGTGTTGATAACGAGTCCTCCGTTGTTATGTTCCTGTGTTGATAACGAGGCTTCCGTTATTACTGTTGTATCATGTGATGATGACATGGGTTACGTTATTACTGTTGCCTCATGGTAATGGCAACGCTTCTATTATTGACGACAGTAGAGTAAAGCAGGAGACAGTAAAGCGGGAAGTAGATAAGACTGTGATGTTGATGAAGAAGACGATATTCCAACCAAGGAGGAAAGGATGGAGGGAGATCAAGTACTAATGAGAAGACTACCAGGGGCTATAGAGACATGCTAAATGCAAGTTATAGACGAGAGAAAAAAAAGATCATTGGTGGATACAGTCAAACCATAAAGGGACGGCCATTGTTGATCACATTCTAGTATAAGGAGTTTTGTAGCCATAAGGAATTTGATAAGGCTAAGAAACTAAACAAGATGGAATTATTCAGTGGGGTATTTGTCACATGTGGTAGACTGAGGGAAGAACGAAACAGACGTAATGAATACAGCCACAAGGTAAAGAAATGGAAGAGTCCAAAGGGCTCAAGAGCTGAGCAACCCCGACCACTACCTCAGAGAGGTCAAGAATGTAAGTGATGTGAATGTCAAACTAAGAATACATGAATGTTGATGACCTAGCAGTAAGTGAGTAAGGGTCGGAGTTCAAGGAGCGAATTAGGGAAAACGAACCTGATATTATAGGAGTTGTGGAGACAATACGTGATAGAGAGAGAAGATCTCACCTGCTCTGTCTGAGTGGATGCAAGATAGCAGAGGGAAAGAGAAGACAGAGGCGGAGGAATACTGGTCTTCTGTGAAGTACTTCTAGGTAGCTCTAACACATGGTTGATGACATTCAGCTCGAGTACATGGAAAGTAATGACAATGGAACAAACTCAAAAGAAAGCCTCGATGCAAATATTATCTAGTAAAAGAAAGAAATAAGTTGTGGGACTATATATGTGAGGGTGATTTAAGAGTCGACAATGTCCCTTACTGTGGCCAGAGGTCCACCTCAGAGGAACTGTAAAGGAGACGATATGTTTACCTGAAAATATCAACATTACAACACTTATATAAAGAAATATTCATCAAACTGTTTACAGTGTATATTTGGCCGATACTAGAATATTCATTTCAAGTTTTGTCACTGCGCTTAGGGAAACACAGATAACGAATGATGTCCAGAGGAAGACATCAAAGATGGGAGCAAAACTCAGATGATCATCTGTGTGATGGATCATAGCAGGTCGGTGAATGGGCACATTGTTTTTTAGTTGTGTCCGTTAATGGTAATACTCGGCCGTGTGAGGGTTTTGTTTTGACGAACATTCATCGTTCCTGGACTCATCGTGTACGTTAACAGCCATAATCACCACCAAGGGTTACGTGTGGGGTAAATGATGATTACCATCATCCCAGAGCAGTGTGTGTGTTGGTGAATGATCACCCTCCCTGGGCAGAGTGTGCTTGTAGAGTGTTTACGAGTGCTTCATGGAAGGTCGTCGCTCCTGAATGTGTTGCCGCCGAGTGCTCCATGTGTAGTTTTATTGCCTCTGGTTGGGCCAGTCAAGAGCTATTTCTTTTCGTCTGCCAACGATATTTGTCCGGCATTATGGCTTGTTTGCGAATGATCGTTATCCCTGGTCCATGCGCTGTTTTAATGACCCCCCTTTGACCTTTCAGGTATCCGGAACCATTATGTGTCCTGCGGCTCAAAGGCAAGTTGCCATCCCTCGTAAGGCATAACCACGCGTCCTTGACCATTGCACCAACCTTGACCATATCAGAAGATCGCTGAGCACGGGTCAGTCCCTTGCGATGATATAATTAAAGATGGTTTTGACAACGCCGTTTTGAAAATACTTTTGTTGACAACCATGAAATATTCAATTAAAAAGGTGGATTCGCCCGCGCTTCAGGAGCTGAAGGGTAATTAGATCATCTTGGAAAATAAGAACGGCACGAATTGACGTCATTCTTTTTAATTCCAGAACTTAATCTGTTGTGGACACATCGCGGTCCATCCTCCCCATCTCTAGCGCGAGCTCAGCCACCGTTAATTATTATGTCCAGCTCACGGTCGCGGGGTTACGTTCTGTAGCCATTCAGTTGCTCCTGTCTGTTCGAATCACCTTCCCTTCCTGATGTTGGAACGGAATACCTTCTTAAGAGATAGGTATATATATATATATCAGATGCGATTCGGTGTTTGTTGACCTTAAGCCGCCACTTAACGTCCAAATCTGACAACGTTTCATACAATTTGTTCTTCCCGAGTGTTTGGACTTGACCGACAACCTCGTATCTCAAGATTGCGTTCGAGCCAGTGTCATGGACTCGGAAGACCTTGAATTCACGTTATATTACACCAGTAACAACGACGAGAATACAATGATTTTTTCTTGATGTTATTTGTGAACACTTCCTTGTTTCTATAGTGTTGGATCTTGTATGTTGTCCATACCAGTTCTTGTGGGTTCATAAACCCCTTGAGCACGACGCTTCACGACTCTTGGCTTTTCATCTGACTCTTATAAAGTTCATCGTACCCAAGGGTAGCACCGTGTTCAAGGGTCTTATCATCGTGTTCAAGGGTCTTACCATCGTGTTCAAGGGTCTTACCATCGTGTTCAAGGGTCGTATCATCGTGTTCAAGGGTCGTATCATCGTGTTCAAGGGTTGTATCATCGTGTTCAAGTGTCGTACCATCGTGCTCAAGGGTCGTACCATCGTGTTCAAGGGTCGTACCATCGTGTTCAAGGGTCGTACCATCGTGCTCAAGGGTCGTATCATCGTGTTCAAGGGTCGTATCATCGTGTTCAAGGGTAACACCGGTGTTTTCAAGTGGGTCAGCCACGATCTTTCATGCTAAACATACATGAAGTTATTCTCAAGTACACATACCATTAAATGAATGAGCTGTGTCTATTTGGCCTTCCAACAATTTTTTTCCTCATAATATATATTTCATTCCTTTAGCGCATTAGTTATTTTGCCAACTAGTCGGCACCGGTGGGGCAAACACTATAGTGCCGAATAGTCATTTTGGCGTAGTGTATTATCCATTTTGCCACCTTTGATGACGTTGAGGTAAGCTTCGGTTATGTTAAGGGAGGGTAGGGTTTGGAGCCCTGCGGCTGGGGTTTGGGTGAGGTGGATCACCCTATATTAACCCAACGCTTTCCCTAGACTTGAAGCTCGCGACGGGTAACGCTACCCAGCGATCCTCATGGGCTTAAATGCAAATAAGATTAATCTCTTATGTAGGAAATTCCGATGAATGTAGTAATAATGTAGAAATGAAGGAAATTAAAGTGGTGACATACAGTTTGACCCACCAGTGCCGGTAAGTCGGCAAAATAACTAATGTGTTACTAACCAGGAAGGAACACGTGACCATCATCATCAAATCCTCCAGTTGTTATCTCTGTTTTCTTCTTCTTTGACTTCCATCACTTGGTCGCCACACCGTCCTCGCCAGGCCTTCCTCCTCATCTATCACAAAGCTGTGCTTGCTATGAGGAAAGAACATATAATGGTCATCCTCCGTCCCTCCTACACCCTCGGTGTCACTCTCTCCCGCTGCACACACCTCTCTCTCTCCCGGAATCCCTCGCCACAGCCACATCGAGGCCAGTCAGGGTCGCTCGGTCCGCGGTAAGAACAACCCTGTCATCCCCGTCCGTTGTGCACAACACACTGGTAATCACGACTACTTTATGCCAGCCTGAACACTACCTTGTGCACGGGCATTTGTTTACTCCCAGTGTCTGTGTTCCAAGTGTTATTTTTTTCAATGTTTTCAGGCTCTCTCTCTCTCTCTCTCTCTCTCTCTCTCTCTCTCTCTCTCTCTCTCTCTCTCTCTCTCTCTCTCTCTCTCTCTGACACACACACACACGCAATTAGAGTGTGTTTAGTCAACCTTGAGCAGAGGCAATATACGAGGGCAACACGGTGCTATACTCACATTCTCACAAAAAACACTGCGGAAAAAGTATTGTGGGAGACGACGCAATTGTTGGTCAATATTGATCCCTCTCGCGAGTTCTTGATCGTAGTGTTGATACAGAAGATGTGAATGATCGTGTGGTTTATACGGAGGTTGTAGATGATCATGTGGTTTATACGGAGGTTGTAGATGATCATGTGGTTTATACGGAGGTTGTAGATGATCATGTGGTTTATACGGAGGTTGTAGATGATCATGTGGTTTTACGGAGGTTGTAGATGATCATGTGGTTTATACGGAGGTTGTAGATGATCATGTGGTTTATACGGAGGTTGTAGATGATCATGTGGTTTATACGGAGGTTGTAGATGATCATGTGGTTTATAGGAAGGTTCTGGTTGAAGTGCATTAGATTACGTGAAATGTAATTAATAATGGAAGTCTTTAGGTATCATGTCGGCCACTGCGCTTGTGAGGTGTGTGCTTGGTACGCATGCAGGGTTTTGGCCGCTGCTTCCCAGCTTTTGTATGGAGACCTATCACACGAGGATGGACCATTATGATCCTCCTCTCTTTCTCCTCGGACGACGAAGCTGTGGAATCCCCCTCCCTCTTTCGCCTTCCCTGCAACTTTCTATCTTGAGGAGTCAGGTCTGCGGAGCCCTGATTAATTTAATTTATTTCTAGCTTTTTTTTTTTCCTCTCACCGAAGATGGCCAAGATTAAGACGTGTACGGCCGAGCCATGTAGGTCATTAAGAAAAGTTGGTGGTGCAGGTAGAGACGCTGGTGAAGGAGGGAGAGGGGTCGATAAAAGGAGAGTTGGAGTGGAGGATGAGGGATAATAAAACAAGAACGGCAGGAGGGGAATAAAACAAGGGTTGGCTGGCAGTGGTGGTGAGAGCCAGGGTGGATGAAGTAAACAGAGGAGAGGTAGGGAGGGAGAAGCCACGGATCATCTGCACATGTTGCAGCCTTAACGCTGACCACGTCACTGGCCTGGCACAGTTGCACCGCCTCACACCTCTGGCAGTGACACGCTAGTCGTGACGTGGCCACGGTGACGTGGGCAGTGACGGATGTGGCCAGGATGACAGAGCAGTGGCGGGAGTGGCCACGGTGGCAGTAACTTCCGTGGTGAAAACCAGCGGCAGTCAAGCAACGCTGTGACGACACGAGTGACAGTCTGACAACACTTACGTGACAACATGGTCACATCACCAGGAGTACTCTGGCAACACTGTCACGGCCAAGGGGTTCTCTGGCAACACTGTCACGGCCGAAGGGTTCTCTGGCAACACTGTCACGTCATAAGTATAGCATGCCAGAGACTCAGGTGAGCCTGTGTCGCTCATTTGGCTATAAATGGCGTGGCGGCCTTATCTGATGATAGATCGGCACGAAATGAGGAAAGTTGATAGAGCAGCAGCCATCAATCATTACGGCGGAGTTTTGGTTCATTCTGCGCCCTGGTGTTTGACGAGAAGATTTTTGGCATTTCAGACAACCGGAGACCATTTCACCCGGCCGTAAACATGTTAAATGTTGCATTGGCTTGGAAAGAGAAGACATGATAAGCGACCCTCTGTAGTTCATTAATAGAATGTTTCGCTTGAACTGTACTGGTAGTTTCTGAGGATAGTTAGTGATATCTACTGATACGACTACAGTAATAGTACATCTTACTCTAGCTGTAGTGGTGGTATCCGTTGCTACAGCTGTAGTAGTAGTACCTGTTGCCACAGCTACAGTGGTGATATATGTTGCTACAGTCGTAGTATCCGTTGTTGTAGCTGAAGCCGAATGATTTGTTGCTACACTTACTATAGTTTATTTTCCTCTTACACCCGCAACAGCTGTATCTTCTGCTGTATGATTATTTATTGTATTTGCTGTTACGTTACAAATGTTGCTACATCTACAACTCTTGCATCTGTTGCTATACGTAAAACAGGCTTATCTGCTGAAACACCATCAGTACATCTTCTCACAAATCACAACAATTATATTTGCTTCAGCTACGTTAGGTACATTTACCCTCAGAACCCGTAAAACCTTACTTGTAGTCTACAAAAAGGTAAACTACATTTGAGCCACCACCACAGCAGTAGCTATTGTCTGCAAGATCAACGAGACTGTAGATTGACGGACAGCTGCAGCTGTACCCAGATGACATGTACAGCTACAACAGTAATTGTTAGTACTATTATGAGAACCTGATTACCTGCAGCTAGAAATCACAGCTAAGAATTTAGCTGTATCTGGAAGAGTAGCTCTACCAGTAGCTCAGACAAAAGCTACAGCCTCTGTATCACGTCAGTACAGTATCCCAGCTGGTACAGAAGCATCTACAGGTGTATAAGCTGTATCTGTAGCTATGGTAGATACAGCTGTAGATACTGCTACAAAAGCTACAACTGCAGCTATAACAGCTACGGTTGCAGCTAAGTTATCGTGTCACAGTCCGTTGTGAAATTTGACCCCAGCTGGTGTGGGTCGTATGGAGGGACTGGCCCGCTGGACTCCACAGTGGTCCTTGTTAGGTCTAAATTATCGTCATTAGTTGGGTCATTAGCGTCGAGTTGGGGGTAACTGGTAATGAGGTGGGGGGGAATGGGGATGATTATGATGGTAATGATGGTGAGTGTCGGAGATGGTGGGATGATTTGGTAGTGATAATGGCAGCAGTAATAATGGTGACAAAGTACACTGCTGTACAGTTTTCATATTACACGTTTTCTTAACGAAATATTTTCGCCTCTGTTTACACGTACACACACACACACACACACTGTGTGTGTGTGTGTGTGTAGTGGTTAGCTTTGCTGACCATGAGTCACCCCGGACCCTCCTGGGATCGTACCCGCATGGGTTCGAATCCTAGGCTCGGCAGTCAGCCCACAGCCAACCTGAGTGTTCATCATCCCTTCGGGGCTGGTTGATAGATGGGTAACTCAGACTGGGGTGTGTGTGATTACTGTGTGTGTGTGTGTGTGTGTGTGTGTGTGTGTGTGTGTGTGTGTGTCACGGGGAGAGAGTATTGCGCCCGTGTTCTCCCGTCTCTCAACTTTATACATATGTGGTATGTCTTTACACCTGCGTGTATATACATACACAGTAGAAGAGACATGGTAAACGACATACACAAGGTTATGAGACGGGGCAACACTTGCATAAGACTTTCTCCCCGTAACGTACAAATTGTCACCATAAATAGTAGTCACACTCAGGTACCTTTGTACACATATAGGGACGAGCCTCTACGCCTCGTTCAGTGAGCCAACGTCAAGACTCACACTTTATATGAAACGTAATCACACTCGGGAGTCTTGTGGTGCTGAGGGGAATGGTGGTTTGAGTCTCTCTCTTTCTCTCTCTCTCTCTCTCTCTCTCTCTCTCTCTCTCTCTCTCTCTCTCTCTCTCTCTCTCTCTCTCTCTCTCTCTCTCTAGACGGCTGGCTTGGTCTCGCTGTGTGGGATGTAAGGCATGTTGGCGATTTACTCATGAGTTGTTATGATGTGCTGTTTGTGAGGATGTGTTGACACGTGTTGTTATGAGATGTTGGTGAGGATGTGTTACAAAGTGTTGTTATGACGTGCTTTTTGTTGACAAGGATGTGTTGACGTGTGGGTTGTTATGATACGCTGTCAGTGAGGATGTGTCGTTATAATGTGCTTTTGGTGAGGATGTGTTGCCCTGTCTCATGTTATACTGTGTTGCCAAGTACGTTTCTGTTCAGGTCGGGCCCGCTCGATCATCCGGTTGTGTACATGAACAGACCAACTTCTTGGTCGTGTTATGAGGCCAACTCCATTATCAAACAGGTGTTGTTTTACTCCTACATTTATGTTGTCACAAATGAATGTGTATGTTTTTCTCTCTGTCGTCATTATGTTTGTATCACCTGTTCTGTGTGTTTCATGGTTGAGGAAAAGGATCCATAACCCATTTTCTCTCCTCCAGGTGAGTTTTGTCATCCAGCCACGTCGGATCGGTCGTCCCTCTAGGTAAAGTGTTCACACTTGACGTTTGTTTATGTTGACAACGTGTGTGTGTGTGTGTGTGTGTGTGTGTGTGAGTATGCCAATAACTCTGGCAACAATACATCTCCAGATCCTTTGTGTGGCGTCGCTCAATCATTAGGCAATTACACATTTTAACCTGACTCCTGAAATTGGGAGACGTATCCATCCACACACATTGGGAGCGGCAGTTCAGTTGATTGCATAACTGTCGTAAAGTTGCATACAACGAGGGGCTAGTCCATCGCACCTGTTGAACATGTTCCAAAACGTTGGCTTTTATACACACCTGAACAGGTCGGTAAGTTCACTTGCCATTAACCTCTGCACAGGAATCAAGTTAGCGAACGACAAATGCATGTAACCATCAAAATTCTGGTTATCAGACACACACACACACACACACACACACACACACACACACACACACACACACACACACATGGTTCTCCGTGGTGCATTGGTTAGCTTATTGACCATGAGTTCACCATAGGCCCACTCACGTTCGGGTATGCATGGGTTCGAATCCTGGTGGCGACAGACGATCGATGCGTTACCCAGTTTTCTTCCTTCCCTTGGCACTTGTCGAGGAATGGGTACCTGACTGAGTCTGGGATATATATATATATATATATATATATATATATATATATATATATATATATATAGAGAGAGAGAGAGAGAGAGAGAGAGAGAGAGAGAGAGAGAGTAAAAACATAATACATATATATACAAGAAACGAGAAGAGGCAGTATGAGTGCAAAATTCCCTGTCCGTAAAACACACACTGCTATTCAGACTCTGAGAACAAGAACAAGAGATACAGCGAATGAATGAGAGGTTATTACAGATTCAGAGTGGGTGTAGGAAGTGAGTGGATAACAGGCAGAGGAAAGATGTGTAGCAATTAGCGCTGGTAATGGTAATGGTCTGAGAGAAGGGTTGAGATAATCCATTATGCAAGATTGAAATTGATCTCGCAAGGAAAGCGCTTAGGACTGAGAACAAAGCCTGTCAGAGGGAAGGAAGGACATGTGACCCAGGAAAGCTCGTAGGGCTTAGAGAGAGAGAGAGAGAGAGAGAGAGAGAGAGAGAGAGAGAGAGAGAGAGAGAGAGAGAGAGAGAGAGAGAGAGAGAGTACTGCCTGGGGAATAGTAACAGAACCGTGAGGATAGGAATGATTTAGATAGAAAATTTCCAAGTGAAGCTATAGAGAGGACCATATACACCCTGCACGGGACAAAATTATCAGAGCAATGTATGAAGTGTATGAAGACAAGCTAACTTAGGTGCAGAGTGATTCACGCTAAAGGTTTGAGGGTGAAAATACAGGTTGAGGAAAGAACCAGAGACATGAAGGTAGATAACCCCAAACTGCAGGACTTGACCAACACACACACGTTAAAAAGGAAGTGAAGAGGTCGGTAGAGAACCTTAGATTAATGGATGATAGTTGTTGGACTGGATGAAGAAAATATCCCTTAAAAGAAGAAAAAGAATTGAAGTACTGGAGGCAATGGCCATGAGAGATGCCTCTTCGGGGACTAGAAATTTAAGGCGAGTGTAGAACCATAGACAGAATAAAAGGGGATAAGACCTCCATGAAGAATGCAGTAGGGTTTTCATCAGGAGAGACTGATCAAACGGAAAACGAGAGAGGAAGAAAAACACCCGAGAGGCAAAACAAAAAACGGGCGACAACAAAGGAGAGTAGACAGACAAGCCCCTTAATGTTAAGACAGAGAGGACAGGTGTACACAGAAGTGCTCGGATAAGGTTGAAAGTAGTGTGCAGTACAAGAATGCGGTGGGAATGCTGGTAGATGGAGAATGGCTGGTATTTAAAGGCTATATAAGGGAATACAAAACAAATATTTTGAGTTGCTGAGAGGAAAGTTACCAGGTCATAAAAGGTAATTAGTTATTTCTTAACGACATATAACAACCAGGATGAGGACAGATGACAGAGGAGGAGGATGACGGGCCTTCTTGGTACGAGACAATGTAAAGTTTCAGGAGCTCCTGGTGGCTGGTCATGAAGCAATGCACAATGGGAAGAACTTCTGTACTAGTGTTCATAGCTTACAGTTCTCTATAGAGTTTCAGTGACTCGGAAAATACTATATAATGAAAATAACGAAGCTAGAAGTAGAATAGTGCTGAAGGTGGCAAGAGAAGCCCTTCCGACAGATGATAAAGTTATAATAGTGGGGATTCTAACCCCAAAAGATGAGTGGAAATACTTGAATTAACACAGAGAATCATGAAGATACAATTTTTTTGACTTTAAACAAATGGCCCGTATCAACATGTCACTGAGCACACCATAGTCAGAGGAGTTCATGTACCTCAGTTTAATCTTATCTTTACATATGATAACATGGAGACAAAATGTCAGATAAGAAAGTACATCGGGAAAAGGAGCAAATATAGTACTTGAATTTAACTGTATGGTTAGTGACGACATGAAAAGACGAGAGAGGAAACAAGACGAGGGGAGAAGATACGGTCGTGTTAGATATATAGAGCTAAACAATTTGTATAGTGACAAAAATTGGGAAATGGAATTCCATAGCCAGATTACAAAACCTTGTTATAGAGTTTTGTGAAATCTGTGATGAGGGGGTGAGAATGAAGGTGCCACTAGCACAAGGTAGAAAGAGAATATATATATATATATATATATATATATATATATATATATATATATATATATATATATATATATATATATATTGGAAAGGATTTTGCGCGTGATCAAGATATTCCTATGAGTCCCCGTGGACTCATAGGAATATATATATATTATATATATATATATATATATATATATATATATATATATATATATATATATATATATATATATATATATATATATTATCCCTAGGGATAGGGGAGAGAGAATACTTCCCACGTATTCCCTGCGTGTCGTTTTTAATTTTTCAAAAGAAGGAACAGAGAAAGGGGCCAAGTGAAGATATTTCCTCAAAGGCACAGTCCTCTGTTCTTAACGCTACCTCGCAAACGCTGGAAATGCTGAATAGTATCAAATATATATATATATATATATATATATATATATATATATATATATATATATATATATATATATAAGTAAGCTGCCTATACATGAATAGTGTGGACTGAGACATGCCAGTGGAGGGAGTGGGGCAGAGCTGGTGGGGTTGAGGAAGTGAGAGATGTGTAGGGCTGGAAAATCATGAATGAAAGAAGATGAATTTTTCATTAAGTCTCCTGTCCAAGATTAGCGTGACTGAGTGACGAGAAGAATGAGGAGGAAGAGCGTAGCCAGTGGGTCTCCGTTTGTCAAGACAAATAATATGGCAATCTTTTGACGCTGTTGAGAGAAGGAGAGAGAGAGAGAGAGAGAGAGAGAGAGAGAGAGAGAGAGAGAGAGAGAGGTTGTATAGCGGGAGCTGAATAACAAGTAGGGAAACAGAGGATCAAAGCGAAGCAGCAGAGATTGGCTGGAGCTGGGGCAGGGGGCAGGGGGCAGGCAGATGGCGGCACAAAGATCCTGCAGCGACCTTCATAACAGAAACCCGCCATGTTGACTCTTATATGGCAGCCGCCACCCTCCTTATCCCCTCCGTCTATATGCACTAGCCAGATCTGCTGGCATCTTGTGCTATCCTTCACCCCGCCACAAATACTGCCCCAGTCAGCAGGTGTTGTCTGGCTCGGTGGTATTGTTGGGTTGTTTGTCTGGAGGTAACACCTCACCGGGTATGCTGGGTTGCAGACGGTGCTGGTGCCTGCTGAGTGGTGCTTGCTGCTGTGCTGACTTGTGTTGTCCTGTGGATGTGGTGTGTTGACCTGCTGTGGGCCTGTGGAGGTGCTGTGTTGACCTGCTGTGTTGCCCTGTTGTTGTCTCTTGATGTTTACTTAGATATGCTATGTTGGTCAGATCTTTCTGTCTCTTTGGGAGACGGTGATGCTGTGTGTGTTACCTACCTGTGTGAGAGGAGAGCTAGGAAGGTGCAAGAAGCATCGAGGCAGTCGCTCCTCGATGGAAAATCACTGAAAATCCATTAGATATGTTGGATCCACATGGGGGAGGTGAAACATGGAGGCACAAGTTCTTCGAATGTGTTCATCAAAACTTCCTGCTCCAATACGTCTCTGAATACACCAGAGTCGGAGGGGCAGATTACTGTCAACACTGGGTCTCGTCCAGATACAGCAGATTAAGAGCTGGAATCATCACCTGTGCTGCCCCTGCGAGGATAAGCGATCACACACTGCTCGAGTTTGGACGAATGATTTGTGAGATAAACAAAGGCATGAAATAGGAATTCGAATGCCACATGGAGATAGAAGAAAGAAATTTTAACGAAGTTGAAAAAAAAAATCTTTAGAAACATAAGCTGAGAAGAAGAATTCCTCAGAGTGTAGGGCAACTTTAGAAAGTTGTAATACAATGGGGACGTCGATAGATGGGTGTCATTGGTAAGACACCAAAAAGGGGGCTAGAGGAGAAAAGGAAGACGGTCAGTCGATGTTTGAAGACCAAGGAGAGTAGAGACGTCTCGTTCAGTAAGGAAGATATAGAAGCCAACAGCCGGACAGTATTTGAAAGATATGAAAAAGCTAGGGATGAATGCCCCAGCATAAGGACGAATTTCGAGGGAACGCACTGTGGGCACGATGAAAGAAAACAGAAGTCTGATTCGTATGGGAACAAGTACTTGTAATACAGGACTCTGAGAAAGGGCCATCAATATTAGAGGGATTCGAGTGAGGAGGTAAGTATTACGGATTTTATTTACAGAAGATACTTTGCCTCCAGTACTACCAAGATGGGAGGGAGAGAAGACCGTGGAAGCACCGAGATCTCTAGAAGTGATACTCACTAACTGAGGAAGAACCGTATAAAGCCCCTGGTCCTGTTGGTACCTCAGCCCCTGAACTCGAGGAACGTGCAGCAACTCTAGTTGGGCCACTTGAGATGTTTATGTCTTTATTCAAAGAGTTTGTTTAAGTGGATGAAAGGTGACTCAATTCTTTTACTGGAAAGAATGGAGCCAAATACAGGCCAGCAAACTCCCGAAAAACGATAATTTGAAACGAAATGAATGATTACTCTTAGAGAAAAGAGGAAAGCAGATTTCCAGGTACTCATTCGGTGCATCATAGATTACGTAAACAGAAGGGAACAAACGACATATATCCCAAGATTCCATTTCAAACTAGGGAGATGTAACCATTGGTTTTCAACATGGGTTGTTCTTGGAACTGCCACTTCAGAACCTCTTGAATTATACCTGAGTAGGTTTAGAGAAGTTAGTAAAATCATGAGAAATAAGAAATATCGAAACTTGATAACTTACAAGGAGATTTTAGACAGGCTTCAGCATTGGTCACATACATGGTTCATGATCTATAGACCAAATCCTTATTGATAAAGCAGTAAAGTGAAGCTACTCGAGGACAGTAACAGCGCTGGGAGGGAGACTTCCTATGAGTGGGACGTTAGAGTTGACACAGTACCCAGTGTGTCCCCAGTCTGCCACATGGAGAGGATTTTCCAGGAAGTAACCCGTGTACAGTTGAAAGTCAGTTTGTCTTAAGTTCAGGAAGTTGATAGACAAGAAAAGGGTACAGCAAAGATCAGTATGTACAGCGCCAGATTGGTCGTCAAACTTAAGGAGGCATGTGAATCTGCTGGAGAGGGTCCAGAGGAGGTCATGAAATGGCATATTTGTAATAAAGATCAATTACATGGAGAGACCAGCGCACACACACACATACACACACACAGAGGTTCCAGCAACAACACCAGTTCTTCGAACCAGAGGCCATAACCTGTAATCAAGCAAATAACTTGTTAAACAAGATACAAAGAAATTCGTTTTAAGTATAAATGGTGGATGAATGGAAGAGAAAACAACTGAGCGATGGGACTGTGAATGTGGACAGCATACGGAACTTTAAGATTTTGTAATGATCGTTGAGAAATTCTGAGATGGGGTTCTGTGAGTGTAGAACTCCCTTCCCGTGATGACACTTCTTTCCCTTCCATTCGACAGCTATTGAGAGCCACACTGATAATGGTGAGGGAAATAATCCCGTCGTGCCATCTGAATATCACACCATTATCGTGACGACCTGTATGCCAGACCTGTATGGTCACCACCATCACGCCACCAGCCATACTACACCAGTTCGCTATCCTCCTCATGATGCTGAAGTCATCAAGTGTACGTAATGTTGGCCACACGTGACCCTTACGTCACGACGGCTGCTGGCCACACCTTCCTTATAGGTCCGCCTGGTGTTTGTGTCTTTGTGGCAGTCAACCACACCTTATTATGGACACTCATCAGCTACGTCCTCGTGAAGGCTGGCCAAGTCCTACGTATGGCCACTCTTAGCTCGTATACTTACGAGAAAAGTGACCAAACCACGTGTGGCCACAGTGGTTTGACGTCACTGGCGTAGTTGTGATGACAGAAGTGAGGTCAGAGGAGGCCGTCATGACGTCATGGTGTTGGTATTGGAAATATTGATTTCCTGTAATGATAAGGCCGAGGCGAGTCAATATGGCGGCGTGACTCCCAACACCACTAACAACCTCCCGGCCTGTCCCCCTATCTCTCTCTACCCTACGCTCTCTCTCTCTCTCTCTCTCTCTCTCTCTCTCTCTCTCTCTCTCTCTCTCTCTCTCTCTCTCTCTCTCTCTCTCTCACACACACACACTTCATATCATAGCAACCGACGCTGCACGGGCAAAAGTAGGCCCCAGTCGTGGCTATGTCGATCGAAACTGAAAGTGATCAGCATCAAGAAAAGCGAAACAGAATAAACGAGGATTTACATAAACTTCTCAGTCAGGTGTTGGTAGACCTGACTCTTAAAGGTGGAAAGGGTCATAGACAGAGAGAAACACGAGAGAGAGAGAGAGAGAGAGAGAGAGAGAAGAGAGAAGAGAGAGAGAGAGAGAGAGAGAGAGAGAGAGATCCGCAGCTTCGTTGTACCGGGAATAAAGGTATCATAACGTCCAGTCCTCGTGTGGCTAGTTTCCACACAAATTGTGGGAAGCAGCAATCAGACGCGTGCCGCCGGTCCAGGTGTTTGGGGCTGGGACACGCTCATACATCTCACGGGAGCGGTGATCGAAATAATACTGGTTGAGCCGAGAGAGGGAGGGAACATCATGGCGAACGGAAAGTGGATGGTTGAAGATAGTTTAGTTGGTTGATTATTTGGGCTCATCGGTTCCCAGGACCATCAGGGCCGTCAGCGTCAAGTTATAACCATCATCCGGAAAGCCTTGAACGAATGGATTTCCTTCAAGTGTTCAGCACGATTCTAAGACCTTACTCCAAGGACACTTGATGATAAGACGAAAAGCTGACGATTCCACTTATATACAAACACTCGTGGGCATGAGTTGTGCATACGCTGCTTTTCCCTGTTACTTTACAGGGCTCCTGGCTCTCTTAAGATGCTGCAGGCTCAGCAGATCTGACCTCAGGCTGAGAACTTTAACCCGATGTTGGATCTGGCCTGAAGACGAGTCGGTTTGGGCTGTACCATGCAGTGTATCTCCCTGGTTGTTCATTTGGTTCGTACAACACACTGTTTGTCGTCGTATCGTCTCCTTTCCCACCTGGTGTGCCCGACGCAGGTCGTGGCCTCCAATGTAAGGGAGGGTATCAGCTGCCTGTAACCCGTCCTCTTATCATATGTCTTCATCTAGTTTCTCATCCCATCTCTTCGGACATTCGTAAAGACCAATATAACTCAGAGATTCGATCAAAATTTTGAGATAGAGTTAGAATCTTACTTTACTCAGACTCACAATCTCATCGTTTCTCACAAATATTATATGAGATCTGAAGTTTCTCCTGCTCCTTTGACCTTCTCATTTACAGTTTTAACTCCGGATTCGATAACTTTGGTAGGGTATTTCTTCTCGTTTCAGATTTCTCAAAAACTTGTAGCAAAGTTTGACACCTTCTCACCAGATTTTCTTTCGCCTTCCTCATTTCTCTCTCCAAATGGATTTTACGTTTTCTCTCTGGTTGTCATGAGTGTGAAAAGTAAATGGTCACACCAGCGTCGAGATCCCTGGGGTCTTTTTGCTTACTTTCCTTCCTCTCAAGAACGTTACTGTTCTCGTGGAGATGGTGCTGGTGAGCTGCGGGTAATGTAAATGTTATCTAGCGTTTTATTTACATATTTAGCAAAACTTGTTCATTGAAAACGCTCTTGGAACTTCAACTAAGCACCTGTCTTTAGAAGTTTTTGAGAAGTTTTGGAATCATATCATAGGTCGGATAAGGGGCAGTGAGGTGCCAGGGTTCAGCTAGCCACATATTTGGCCATTATGGTAAGCGGTACCTGCAGCAGGTCGTGCTTGTTAAGTCATCTTTCTTAATTCAAGTTACCAGTCTTGTGTTCTTTCACAGCTTGTATTAAAAGTTATCTTTAAGGGTAGAGGAAGGCCAGTCTGGAAAATCACCAACTGTACGACCCTTGAGCACGACAGCATGACCCTTGTGTCAGATGGTAGAGTCAGTTCAAAGGCCAGGCTAACGTAACCAAGGGTCGCGCCGTTGTAATCAAGGATCATACAGCCGTCCTTTAAGGAACAAGGTAATTGCTGCCAAGTTTACCTGTGGCTGTCCCCATATTCGCCACAACCTCATCCAGTTCCCACGCTTCTCACTACTCCTCAGCAGAGATGCTCCAGCAGCTGCTTCTACTGATACGTACATTTCAGTGAACTGACTTGTTTCTTTCTAATGAGACCACGTCACTGGAGGAGGAGCGGTAATCCACGTCTCTCGTCATTACATTCTCATACATCTATCGTTGCATACTCTTCCCACTAGTGCCAATGAAATATACTTACCAGAAAGGGCTTCCCGTGTGTTCACTATGCCACTGTACTTCACCAGTGTAATCTAGTTACCAGAAAAGGCTTTCCACATGCTCACTGTGCCACTGTGTTCCATCAAGATAACCTAGTAAATCACCTCTTCACAACGATGTGTTTCATACGTCTCTAAAACTCATCAGCAAACATTATGGACAGTATTGACGATTTCATCATTGACTGTATGCAACAACGTACAGCTGAGGGACATCATAGATCAGCCAACTCACGACGAGTATATATAGTTCCGATCCTCAAGGATGCCTGAAAAAGTGCAGTCGACACTCCACATGGAGCTGTTGTGGTGCCCCTCCGGCTGTGAACATCCTATCACTACGGGAGCCGGTGTCTTAATAACCAATAGATGACGCAATTTGTCCCCCTGTACGGGAGGATGGGAGGTGCTGGTGGTGGTGCCATCTAGGTTATGGGAGGGAGTAGGGGCATTAGTTATGCATATATGTATGGGTGTCACCGGATTCCATCTACAGTTGGTGATGCAGCGAGCGAGAAGTCATCTTTGACGAGGGTGTATTAACACCAGCGAACAGAAAGTATTAGTTTCGTCGAGTCGATAATCTCAATCTTATAACAGTGAAACTTCATGATTGAGTCGGTCTCCATAAACTCCTTATGACGAATAACATTGTCTTCGTCACTGATCACTACATTGACATTATACACATTGCAGTAGTAGGTGGCTGGTCGGAGGGAAGGATCATGAAGAATGTTGTTTTCAAGACCGGCGAAAGTCGGTCCTTATGAACCCAATGGCGACACCTTCCTGTAGGAAGAACAAAGGTCCATCGTTGCGCCAGAACGAAGTGTAGTAGATAGTGCAGGTACGAACGAGTTTCATGATGATGAGGGGAATGGTGGATGCTTTTAGCTTTGGGTTATTGGTAAGCAGCGTTGTATATGATTGTGACAGTGTGTTCAGAAGCGATACCAGTGAACACGTTTACCACATCTAATGATACGACGAGTCCATTAGGTCTCATTGAACGTGGGATGTGCAGAAAGTCATCCGTTGAATATACAATGATCACATCAGGCAAGTTCCTTGTTCTGATGTTGATGAGCTGCTTCACTGTATTGTCTGTAGGGGAGGTGAATTGTGATGTGATCGGAGGCATAGGGTAGTTTGGCTTATGGCTATTTACACTTGTGTATGTAGCTTGGAGCGTAGTGATCACCCCAGTGATGGGGGAGCTTGGTGAGTCTCACCCTGTGCCACGGTAGCTGTTTGTATAAGCTTAATTACACTGATTTTTATTTGTTCTTTTAGGGTCACGGGTGATTCTTTTATACGTACCAGTGTTATTGAGGATGGAAACAAGTCTTTTTTTTGTACTCTTGTTCATTTAAGATGACAAAAGATGTTGGTTTTGTTTCCTGCTCGAGTGATGATAGTTTCTTCAACCAAAGTTTTTCCTGGAGACACTTTCCTGATGGAAAAGCGAAACGTCGACAACTTATTACGGAGACTCGTACAGGCTCCTGACACACTCGCAAAAAAATAAGGGTTTAGAAATGAAAACATCAACGAATAATAAGATATTACTTATAGGTTGTTTGAGATGTCCAAGAGGAAAACTACTACCTCTCTCTCTATATATATATTATCCCTGGGGATAGGGGACAAGGAATAATTCCCACGTATTCCCTGCGTGTCGTAAAAGGCGATTAAAAGGGGAGACAGCGGGGGGGCTGGAAATCCTCCCATCTCATTTTTGATTTTCCAAAAGAAGGAACAGAGAAGGGGGCCAAGTGAGGATTTCCCACAAAGGCCCAGTCCTCTGTTCTTAACGCAACATCGCTAACTTGGGAAATGGCGAAGTATATATATATATATATATATATATATATATAATGGCTCTGCTTATATGTGGTTGTGCCGAGGGATGGATTCACATTCGGCAAAGTTGTATCAGTTCGGTGGACGAAAATAGTACGATCTCATCGAGGACATTCTAACTTCAAGGAGACCATCACTTCCGTGCTGCAGATGCCCCGTAAAAAGTGTCCTCGTTTCTAACGAAGGGATTGAATATCCCTGGTCAGTGATGCAAGTGAATTGCTGGTTATTGATAACTGTTAACTGATAAGTGTTAAGGATGAGAGGAAACCCTCGATACACACTACTCTTATTCTCTCTCCTTGACAAGGCGACTATCCTCCCTAGCCTCAGTCACCTCGTTCACTATACGAAGGACGGACTCAGCGAGGTTCTTGCCCACATATGGCCGCCGTCACATGTCTACAATGGAGACGTCGAAGCTCATAGACGCTTCTGGCCACCACTGGTTGTTCCACCACACGTCTTGTGTCGTCTGTTTAGTGGCTTCCTTGGTGTGCTCGTCTCCAACATTCCGCTCCCGACACATGATAGCCCTTATCTTATTGGGTCATGTTACAACACTCGGTTGACCAATCTAAACCCTCACTCTCGGGCTGTTCTTGAACCTATTCCCTCGCGAGATGATCTGTGTGCATGGGACACGGATCTGATTGTGCCGGGAACGAGAGCTGTCATGGGTGGCGCGACCGGCAGTAATGCGCTACCTGAGATGCAGCCATGTTCTTGTCCCAGCCAATTCGCTCATCTTCAGCCCCACAAGGCTGAACTCACTCGTCCTCTCGGTATTTCACTGATGTTTTGCTGTAGGTATCTTGTGTTGCAAGGCCTCCAGCACAGCCTGTGTTGCAAAGCTTGCAGCACTGCTTGTGTTGCAAGGCCTCCAGCAATGCTTGTGTTGCAAGGCCTCCAGCGCTGCCTGTGTTGCAAGGCCTCCAGTGCTACCTGGCTGTGCTCACACGAAAAAAAAGCAGAAAAAACAGTTTTGATCAGAAGATGGCGGACGTGCATGTCACACTTGACTGCCGAGTTCTGCCTCGTGATCACCTGTTAGGCGAGCGCGTCGGTACACATTCGTACTCAGTCTCTCCTCCGCTGGTGGAGTATGGAGGTGATTTTCCTCCGTTGGAGCCGACGTCATGGTGTAAGCGCGTGGCATGTCACACGTCACCCTCACTGCCGATGTCGGGAGGGGGCCATCACGTGCGGCGGGAATGATGACTTGGTCGCGTGTCAACTACCTTGCCTGGTCCTCGTCACGTGTTTGCATCCCGTGGTCGTCCACTGCCATGCCTCGGTCCTGCTTAACCCTCCTCCCGCCAGATGTTGTTGGGGGATGATGTGAGAGTCGTGTGACGAATTGTACTCATCACTGAACGTGCACTTGGTATTCCATGATTGTGGAGTCGTCTCTTCTAGTGCACTGCCACGACAATCCCTTCTTCAAGGCCAGATGACAAGCCATGCAGGAGAGGCAGAGTGTACAACAGGAGCCACACGAACACGCACACTCACCTCCACACACACACATGTGACGATAGATGTGACACAACCAAAAACACATCATCAGGAAAACTTGATTAGGTTAATGGAATAAGAACTGCACGTGCACCGTTGATAACATATTGAGTAAGAGAGATTGTGGATTGATATTTTAATTTTCAGGAAGTGTGAGAGAAGCTGCAACGCTCGTGTAACAATCATGTGTGTCAGATACCTGGCAGTAGCACTAGAGCAACACTATCATCAATTTTGCTTGGTCAGCCATTCCCCCGGGTCGCTACAAGCCTGATTTATCTCAGGAACCTGTCAGTAGGTAAAGGATCCCCACCTGCTCCACTGCCCAAGAGAATTCTTGGAGTTTATTTTTGAAATCAGTGACCTTCTTGCATATGTTTTCCACAGTTCATTATACAAGTGTTTTTCCAGACGTATGGAGAAAAGAAGTTGCCTTATTATCTGAAATAAAGAAGAAAAGAATGAATGAGAACTGAATTCGGTCATCTATAACCGGTTTCTCTAGCCTCTGCATTTGTAAACATATATAAGTATATTTTAACAAGATAGCTGAAACGAGATTTGAAAGAAAATTTAAATTTTAGGCCAAATACTAAAAGTGACTTGACACAGCTGGTTCTGGTGTACCCATGACAACGATATATTTTAAGTATTTGACTTGGGCTGTCTAGTCTAATGCTCTCCGTTACCCTACGTGTCTCTTGTGATATCGCCCATTATTCCTTCCCCTTTTATTGAGAATATCATCTCAATATGCGGCCGTAGTGTCAGTCTGTCTGTAGTATCAGACTGTAGCAAGATCACCAGCGGAGCGTCACAAGGTACTCAGCAAGACCCAGTTACTCTTCCCAATGTCTTAACAGACTTTCCTGAGGTGTGTCTGTCTCTGCTGGATTTGTTAGTGCTCCGTGGCAGGTGGTAGCATTATAGGTAGTAGGCGAGGGAGGTGGTCTCTGGCAGGTGGCAGGAGAGTGGGTGGTGGGCGAAGGAGCTGTTCTCAACCGACCAATCCCCACTTGCTGCTGGATGTAGATAAAGAACACTTGATTAATTATTCCACGTCCAGTAAGTGAATTAATTATTTATCATGCTGATGAGGCTGTGAGGATACCGTAAAAAATGAGACAAAAAGAAATACAACAGAGGAGGAGGATATTATGAATATTTGATGAATGATGGAGGAATTTGCGTAATGGTTGGGCAGCGGGAGCCGCGGGTTAGAATGGAGTAATTAACATGGTGGGACAGTGCTTACATCAGGTAGACGTGGCTCTCTCATTACTCGCATGACCTTCCCCTGTACCGCACTCACCCGCAGTGCTGCAATCTCTCACCTGCCCTCGCATTACCGCACTCACTAGCCTACGCACTTACCGCATTCATTTTCTTATATACTGTACGGCATTCACCTGCCACGCACTCGACTGCGCTGATTTGCCTTCTTACGCATTCTGCAACACTCAACGGTTCATATCTTTTTCGTCAGTGGGTGCTGATAACATGATCCGTTGGTATCACAATGGTTAGGAACCCAGAGCAAGTGAACATGAGTGGCTGAGAACCCACAACAAGTGGTTAGTGGTGGCTAGGAACCCACAACAAGTGGTTAGGAGTGGCTGAGAACCCACATAAAGTGTGCAGAAGTGGCTGGGAACCCACATAAGTGCAGGAGTGGCTGGGAACCCACAGCAAGTGGGCAGGAATGGCTGAGAAGCCTACAGCAAATGGGGAACTCGTAACAAAAGAGCATGATTGGCTGGGAACCCACAGCAAGTGGTCAGGAGTGGCTAGGAACTTACAAGTTGCAGGAGACTCAGTAGCAATGCGTCACTAGTTACCAAACAGATGCAAACCCATATAAGATTGTCGTTGTCTGCTGAGGATCATCCGTTACGTCCCACGTTTACGTTTCACAATAATTTCTTTCTTTCATTTGTTTCGGACACACGAATAGTCTAAGCAATGTTGTTGAGCCTGTTTTCACAAGCAAATGCAGCGAGAGCCAGATGCATTGTTTGTGAAACAATAAACGATTGTTAGTGGAAGTCCTAGTATTCAGGGGTGTGACGGGCCTGGCTGAGCCAAACAAAAGACGTACTCGTTCCAAACATGGCGTCAGCTAGGGGCAACCAATCACAGAAAAGCTTTCTTTGAACACGTAATGGCCAGCATCTTTTCATCTCCAGTGTCTCGGGATAATGTAGGTGTTGTGGTGGTGTTGCGGTTATTGTGATGCGGTTGGTGGTGCCGTGCTAGTGTTGTGGTGAGTTTTCTAAGTCACGAGCACCATTGCGTTGCGTTTGGTGGAACTGTTATAATTTGATGAGGTGGGTGTGTAGTGGTGTGGCAGTGGGTGTGCAAGTGTGGTGATAGTTGTGCTGGAGATGTGTTAGTGCCTTGATAGATGTGGTGATATTCAGGCGGGCTGAGACGTTGCAGTGGTGCTGTGATCCTGTGGTGGGTGTGGTGTTACCATGGTGAGTAATGTGGTATGTAGTTTGGGGCTCAGGAGCCACAAACGCTGGCGCCACTGTCAGGAGGGTTTACAGCAGCTCTCACCTCTTGTGATGGCTCACTCTCTACCCTTCATTAAGACGCTGCCTTCTGTTCTTGATTGTGGTTAGCCTTTTGACCACGATGGCAAGACTGTAGAATATAATGGCCAGGCCTTTGACCAGAGTTTTCAGGGTCAGGTGGAACGTTACCCAATCGTACGCAGAGTTCGTGCCATCATGCTCAAATAACGTACCGTCGTGCTCAACGGTCGTACGGTCTTGCTGAAAGGAAACGCATCCATTATACCATACATCCTGACCATGCTTCATGATATCAATGGATCTTACATACACCTCATGTTCTTCACACACCCCTAACCACATCCCTTCTATCAATCACAGTTTTCTTTATCATTATCATTAAGTTCACGTGTCTTTTATTATACCACTGTACATTTCTTCGAGCGTTTGTAACCTTTTAAGATTACGTTAGCATCACTGGATCATCTGCATACAACAGCATCCCTTATTCTAAATCCTTTTAATCTGAGTCGGGGCCAGTCATTGCTGGGCGTAACCTCCATCGCGACCTCCGTGCATCATCATGAGGATACTATATCTTAGCTCGCATATCCCCGTCATGATCCTTTACACAGGTTACGCAGTGCAGGATCCCACAGTCCTCAGAGAGAAGAATGCAGAGGCAATAAACAGAGACGAGACAAATAAATGAAGCATAGTTCATTATCTCTCGCCCGACATGAACCATAATCTTCATCATATTATTGGTACAGAAGCAAGATGTAATAACGGGGAAAAAATGTGTAAGTGAATGTAAAGGCAGGAGGAGGAGAAGGAGGAGGAGGGGTTCCTCGAGAGAATGAAGCAGTGAGCAGTTATTGACAGCCGCCCCACCTCCCTCCCTGGCTGGCTTGGCACGCACGCACACACGCACGCACACCGACACATATTACTCTAGACTGAGGCCTTGTGAGGGAAAATTGGAGATCTGTTATTTACCTGTGATAGAGTATTTCGTTTTATTGACAGCAGATCAGTGAGCTGACACATTTGATTTTTATTATGCTATGTTGCTGGGGATCGTCTTTGATGTCGTGGGTTGCAGAAACTGGCAATATCCAGCAGGTATTTTCACTGGAATTTAATCTGTGAATATGTTTTCTTTCAAGGGACCAGTATTTCAAGAGGTGTGTAGCAATAATGCAATAAGTAACGGGTATGTGAAACCAACAGTTGGTGGTTGTAGTGGGTATATGCAGGAAGTTAAGTTATCGTACACTGGCAGCTACAGCCGGAACACGCTGCCTCCCGTACATATGGCCCAACACTGTGCACATAACACACGAGATAACGCCTTTATATACATGTTTGCTTGTACTCGGCCCGTGCCAGGGGATCGACTAAAACATTATTCATCAGAAATTTCTTTGTGAAAAAATAGGCGAGGAGGAAAAACGAAGGTGCGTTGTGCCTGGTGTAGTGCGTCGGGGCCGTTGCTATCGGTTCCCGCAGTAGCCAAGTCACGACATGTGATACATTTTGATGAATCTGGTGCAGAGTAGACGAGGTGTGTGCTGCGTAGGTCGGACTGCTGTGGTCGTGTGACCCACTCACTGGTGGTGGTCTTGTAGACCTTTTCTAGCCCTGTGGTGTATATACTGTTGTAGTCTGTTGTTGTTTTGATGGCTCAGATAAGGAACATGTGAAATCGTGCGCGGGAGATTGGCATGTTTATATAGGCTGCAAGTGTCTCTCGCCATCTGTACCTCTGTAGCGTGACGGGGCGACCCTTGAGCACGACAGCACGACTCGAGTATGATAGGGTAATCTTTCAGGTGACTCTTCAGTGTCAAGTCAACGGCTCTGCTGGAGTGTTATGCCCGGTGAGGCATTGAACGGCCAGCTCGACTGTGGCTTGGTGCAGCATTGGGGCAGATCAGTAAGGCTCGGCAGCAATAGTGACAACAGATAGTGAAGTTTTCCTCGTCGTGTTGATATACACTATCATTTCTCTAACATAAACCCTCCCTGGTAATGTTATAACTTGATGGTTATCAGCGACCAGTTTCAGGAAACTGAATTCGTTATATTCTTACTAGTGATGGTTACAGAGTCATGATGGTGACAAGATTACGACAGCAGAGAAATCTTGTCGGAGTGGGTTGGGTCACTCATCTTATGTTATTTCGAGTTATGATCCCCGTTGGTCAAGGAGCCATTCTTGATCTATGTAAATGACGTGCCTGGAGGACTGGACGCGTAACCTGACTATGTTCAGGGATGATGCCGAGGTCATAAGTGAAGTAAAGAGTTATTGATAAAGATTGCATCAATTTCCAAATGGAACGTGACAAAGCTCCATGGTTGGTCTTATGCTTTGGTTTTATGAACTTCAAATTGAGTTAGCGAAAAGTAATGAGAATGAATCAAATAACATCTACCAGGAAGTAAGCTGCAGGAACCCATGTGTGAGAGGGACTTAGGAATAGACATTTTCCTCGACCTGTCGCCAGAGAATCATATTAGAAGAATTATGGATAAGAAAATTTATGCTACCATAAACTAGAGTCGTAACGAAGTACATTGAAAAAAAGAAAGATATTTAGAATAATGTTTACCTCTCTCTAACCATCCCCTACTGTCTGCTGTGATGCCCCTGCCCTCTCTCTGCTGTCCAGGTATATTGAGGTGAACACACACACACACACATACACACACACTGGCCTCCCTGGTGAAGTGGTTAGCGTTACTGACCATTTGTCAGCACGGGCCAGCCCCGGGTCAGACCGGCATGGCTTCGAATCCTCGGCGTGGCAGGTCGACCTTTACCCACTCCAGGCGTTCATCCTCCCCTCAGGGTTGGTCAATACATGGGTACCTGGTTTAGGCTGGAGTGTATGTTTGTGTATACATACATACGTAGGAGTAAACACATGATGCCCTTATACAAGGTTAACTGTTACACACAAATGAGAATCACACTCACATACACAGGCACACGCTCGTGCGCGCCATCTGTCGAGGAATACACAAGCCATCATTAATGGCAAACACACATCCTCTTGTGACACTCACTGATCCCACACACTGTCGCATAAAACTTCACTTACACTCAAGCGCCACGCTGATGATTACTCTTAAGCGCTTGCAAACAGACGCACACCTGCGTTCACGCTCATCATGCTTCAGCGGTGCCACCTACGCTCGAGCACTCACATGCACGCCTACACACCAGCTCACGCCTGTCTTACAGCTATACTGACGCTCACACCCACAACCTGACCTACAGCTATACTGACGCCCATACCAGCAACCTGACCTACAGCTATACTGACGCCCACACCCACAACCTGACCTACAGATATACTGACGCCCACACCCACAACCTGACCTACAGCTATACTGACGCCCACACCCACAACCTGACCTGCAGCTATACTGACGCCCACACCCACAACCTGACCTGCAGCTATACTAACGCCCACAACCCGACCTACAGCTATGCTGACGTCCATTTCCGCAGCCTGACCTACGGCTGTGCTGACACTGACACCATCTTTAACACTCACATTCACATGAACACTTCCTGTGACACATCCAATGGAAATAACCTTCATATTCAGAAGTTATGCTTACAGTCTCATGCCTCCTAACTTCCCCTCACTACAGCAGCCTAAATATGTATCCCTTCACACCCTACCTACACTGACTTAACCTCCCCACAACACCCTAACTTAACCTCCCCACGAAACCTGATTTACCCATCCTACATCGACCTAACTTACTCCCCCTACAGTACCCTAAAGATCCCTTACCACAACACCCTAACTTTCCCTCCTCACATCCTAGTATACCTCCCCACAACACCTTAATCTGTCCTTCATTAACTTACCCTCAGAACAACAGCATAACCTGTCCTCCCCAAAACAGCGTAACATTACTCTCCCCACATCAGTCTAACTTGTCCACAACAGGATAATGATAGCCACCCACAACAGCCTCTTTTCCCCATAACATCAAAAAGTCTCACATTTTCCGTCATTTTGAGTGGTTTTCGCTCAGAATCTGTCGGTGGCAGGCAGTTTGGGTGCACCTACCCCGCCCACAACAGCCACTGCGCTTATTGCAACACCTACGGCTTCTGCAACACTTGCCCACATCACTTTGTGGAAGGTACGGAGAAGCAGCTGTGCATCCCACAGCACCAGCTGGGTCTACCATTTGCTCAGAAGGCTGTGGTGAAGCCAGATCATTTCACGTTAGAGAGGCGGATCACGTCCCTGCCATTTTTCTCAGAGACTTGACCTTTGATCTTGATACTTGTGTTCCTTCAGCGGTCAGTATCATCAATCCTCCTCCTGTGTCAGCCGCTAAATTGTATTCTGTTAGTATTTTATTTGATCTCGCCACGTATATCCCAAGCAGCATCCAGGAATGGGATCCGTCCGTAGCCCAGGATTACCATCCATGCTTTGCAAGTTTTCCAAAAAAAATTTCTTTCCGCAACTATGTTTTCTAGATACCCAGAGAATTGCGCAACTATGTTTTCTAGATACCCAGAGAATTGCGCAACTATGTTTTCTAGATACCCAGAGAATTGCGCAACTATGTTTTCTAGATACTCAGAGAATTGCGCAACTATGTTTTCTAGATACCCAGAGAATTGCGCAACTATGTTTTCTAGATACCCAGAGAATTGCGCAACTATGTTTTCTAGATACCCAGAGAATTGCGCAACTATGTTTTCTAGATACTCAGAGAATTGCGCAACTATGTTTTCTAGATACCTCTCCGTAGCTCATTCCCTATAAAAGTAGCATTCTATCCCTGGCATCATACTAGAGGGCAGTTGCCTTCACCTCACTCATTCCCCCAAGTCGAGGGAACTGCCCTAAACTTACACCTTCCACGTCTTGAAAGGCATAATCAGACGCTGAATGAGGCTCTTCCAGGCCGTTTTACTGCACGTCTTTCTCTGTTTGCAACTTTGGCTGCTCTCGATAACTTCGGTGGATCGTTTCCCGTTGACTGATATACCACAACCTTCACCACTTTCCTTACATACCACCTTTATGTTACTTCGGTATCCAGTTCGGTTCTCACCGCCAGTGTTCGCTGATGAAACGCTAGGATATTATAAAGTACATAAACTCAAGAATCAACGATGCCTTTCATCCCACTTTCTTTCCAGCCGTATATCATCATCAGTAACATTTCAGTCACTGCCTCTCCTCACATGTACACTTATGCACTAACTAAGAATCAGTGTCTTTCATGGAATCAACACATACATTACTCGCAGAACTTTGCCTCAGTTTTCATGTTCGTCTGTGTGTTTCATCCTTCCCGCAGCTGATACCATACCAAGCCGTCTGTACCGTTCTTACTCTGAGGATGGTTGCATCCTGGGTCCTCCTAAACCCTATTGTCCAGTTCTCGTATGAAGCTCCATCATCGACCCGACCCTCACCTCCAGCCTTCCTCCCTCTATGGTCATCGTTCAGTGTCGTCTCTTTGTCATTATTACACTGCCGCTCTCCTGGTCGCTCCTCACCGGTGTATACAGATCTAATTCTTTTTAATAGGCGCGTTTTCCCACTTCAATAACTTTAAGACTCCCCTTCACTCCTTACTTCATTTTCCCCTTAGCACTTGCTTAATGTTTTCTTAAAGGTCTGGCCATGAAGAGGGTCTTTGTTCGTGGCTTCAGCTTTCTACTTTAAAAGGACCATTGCGCCTCTTGTTTGAATATAATGCCTCTACTTACCACTGCTCTGCTGGGCTGCCATTTGCTGAAACTCTGTTTATGAATATCATTCTTCCTACCATAATGCATTTCTCTCCGAACTACCTCCCAACACACGTTTCTCCTTACTCATAACCTGTGCACAGAGTCAGCTTCACAGTGGCGTGGTATTCTCATGTAGATGTACGTCGACCTTTCTCATCTACATGTAGAGAAAGAACCCCGCTGGCGTCAGGCAGACACTGATTGCCACACCTACACTGACTTTACTCATTTGTGCACATTTGTTGAATTACCTTAGTGAAGTTACAGAGCGGTATGAGGGTAAACACCAGAATGTTCGTTCCCGACACCCATGCTTGGGATATACATACATACATACGTGCAAACACATGTATGGGTGAATGAACTTATGTGACACACATACACACACAGTGAAGGTATCTGACACTTTGCCTCATAGAAGGGTGGTGAAGAAGCTGGATCTTCTGACTGGAATGGAGGGAATACTCTGTAGATAGCTAGAGGATGATTACCTCAGCGCAAGGGAACAAAGTACACACATCAGGGGAAATCTTTTCAAAGTGGTACATAGTCACCGGTGGCGTGTCGTGAGGTTCTTTTCTGGAAGCGTTGCTGGACGCCTGTCTGGATAGCTTTGTGGAAATCGATGAACCAGATGATGGGTGAGGAGGATTGCATCCACTTGCAAGGGGACCTAGGCAAACTCCAATCTTTGTCTGGTGCAGAATTGGTGAGATTCGACCTTTCATTGTGATGAGGATGAGACGCAGTGAAAAGAGGCTTCACTATGAGAGTTAACTATGAGGTAATAAGCTGCAGGAATCTGTATGTGAGAAGGATTTTAAAGTTGACATCGTCCCTAACCTGTTGCCAGAGTCCCACTTTAGGGGAACAGCAAAGCAAAAATAATCGGTTGGCATGTATCAGAAATACTTGAATGAATTTGTATTAAATGTCCTGTAAGGTGTACACATCCTTCATTTGACCAAAACTAGTATATATGTTGCTCAAGTTTTGACACCACACCAAATAAACACACACACACAAAAGAAAGGGATGATGGAGAAGGTGCAGAGGAGGGCAGCAAAGATGGTACCGTAAACATGAGAGCTCAGTCACAGGGAAAAGCTAGAGGGCTTAAATTTGCCCACCATGGAAAAGAAAAACAGCGAGGGGCGTTCAAGAGATGGGGCCCCACAAATGTAGAACTCCTTCCTCGCACAATGCAAATAGGTAATCTCGCGCGCGCGCGCCCACACACACACACACACACACACACACACACACACACACACACACACACAGAGAGAGAGAGAGAGAGAGAGAGAGAGAGAGAGAGAGAGAGAGAGAGATAAACAGTATCAGTGGCGCAAGAAGCGCCTGATGCCGGAGGTGGGTGGTGACGAGACTGGCCTCATCTCTCTCTCTCTCTCTCTCTCTCTCTCTCTCTCTCTCTCTCTCTCTCTCTCTCTCTCTCTCTCTCTCTCTCTCCTTTCTGGTTAGGAGGGGAAAATGAAAGGGTTGGACAGGGGAAGGTAAAGTCTAGTAATGAAATATAGCTAAATGGAGTACAGTTGTATGGTGTAGGCGTTGCTGAAGGGTGTGGGTGCTCTCATGGTTAATATCTTTGGTTCATTATGTATATACCCCAGTCAGGCTCTGTGTGTGTGTGTGTGTGTGTGTGTGTGTGTGTGTGTGTGTGTGTGTGTGTGTGGTGATGCTGTTTGTTGATCTAGGATGGAAATTGGCTTAGCCCGGCTCAGAATGGTTCATTGTGTATATCATTGGACGGCTGGAGCCTCTCACAGGGCTTTCACGCTCCCTGGTAGTCACACGTATATCATATATGTGTGTAGATGTCGAGCTCTTGGTTAAACTTTATAGTTTGTGTCTATGTTGTTGTCTAGTTTATGCTATGTTTTCGGTGCAGCTTCGCTTAAACACGTCTCAGTTGAAATTAACTTAGAGTCGTTGATATTGCTCTGTGGTGTTTGTGCTGTAGAGGTAAGTTTCATTTGCGACGAATCGTAGAGCCTTATCTTGTACCTCTGTAGCCTCAGCATGCGTGGTTGGAGGCGAGGATGTGTAGGTATTAGGTCAGTATGAGAAGGATCACCGCCTTTACCAGGAGGAATTTTTGCCTGTCTGGTCAGTGCCAGAATCAGTTAGGTCGGCTTCACCATGTGTGGTTCTCCTGTTAGTTTTATTATTAAGTCTCGTAATGTTAGTTTGTGGCTCGGGATTTTACAACTCTCCTGGTGCATTATCCTGTTGCCCCTGATGGCTGTGTCGCTGTGTTTGATCCTCCCTAGCGCCGCAATTGTGAGTGTGTTTATATCTGTTCTTATTTTCCATTCCTTTACGAGGCAGTTGAGACTGGTTGCCTCTGCATGCACTAAGCAGGTGTGCTGGGAAAGTTTGCTGTTTGAGGCTGGTATCTGAAAGGCGGCGTCTGCGTACGGTATGATATGTCCAAGGTGATGTCCTCTCCTGGAGGAGGAAAGTCTGCTGTGTGCCATATGATGAACGCTGGTAAGGGACTCCTCTTAATAATAGAAAAAAGAAGATGACGTAGTCTTGTCAACTAGTTACTCCCCCGGGGCGCTGGAAGGGTCGGGGAGGCTCGTAGTGCCCCGTGTCACCTCCCCTGGGTGGTACCTGCCTCTCCTTAGTCTCTCCAAAAACGAATTTCTAATCTGTCGTGTCTCATTTCTCCTCTTTGTTATTCCCATTCCTTCTCATGTTGCATCACAATTCCTTCTCTCCCAGCTCTCTCCTCTTACTCCTCAGGGTCTCAGTGACACCTTATCTACTCCCTCCTTCTTCTCTCCCTCCTTCTTCTTTCCCTCCAACTCCTCCCTCCCGCTTCCTCCTTCCAACCACTGCCATCACCCACCCCGTCCTACTCCTACTCCTCCTCCTCCTCTCCTCCTGCTCGACTTCATCATTTCCTGCTGCCATAAATCCTCACTGCTTAACAATATCTCACTGCTGATACATTACGAATTTGCATAGCAAATCCTTGTGTAAATCATGTGACCTCCTTGACGTTTGCAGCATAATGCCGGAGGGATGGTGAGGTGAGGTGGCACAGCACCAGCTCAGTCCACAGCGTGAGCGCACCCCCACTGTCATGAGCTCCTGTCTTACACATACCGAGATGGTGTTTTCTCACTTGATGTTATGGACTCTTTCCTCCTCTCTCTCTCTCTCTCTCTCTCTCTCTCTCTCTCTCTCTCTCTCTCTCTCTCTCTCTCTCTCTCTCTCTCTCTCTCTCTCTCTCGGGTTACTAAGTGGGTAGGCAGCCACCGACCAGGGTGATATATTACCGCTTGGGTTATCGTGAGGGTTAGTAACGGCTGCGCAGCGAGCTAGCGCTTCCAGGAGCTGTCAAGTGTCACTCTTTTGGCCCGGCCAGCTGTCTTTTCTCTACTTTACCCACACATAGGCTGCTGGCTTTCACTCCGCAATGATGCAGTTTCTCCATCTCATTCATGGTAACTTACGTGATTCGTTCTTCGTATGTCTACATTTTTTCCCCGTGGTTTCCCCGTGGCAAAGTTTCGTCGTAAGTACTCGTAAGCGAAGTAAGTACTCTTTTTTCTGAGCGACAGACTAGTATCACTAACGAGCAAGACCTGCAAGATACTAGAGAAAAGAACCAGGAAGCAGATGGAACAGGTCTTGACTGGCAAGTAATACGAACTGGTAGACAGGATGGATTCCGAGAGAAGAGATCTTGGGTGAGGAACCTGTTGGACTTGAATGTGAAAATATGCAAAGTCTTATGATAGAGGGATGCTCAGGAGGACTGTGTGCTCTTGCATTGCCAGATGACCTTAGATATTATCTCCCACTTAGGACTGTGATGATGAAGCTAGAAGTCCTGGAGGAGGGCTGCTCAGATAGGTTTCAAATTTTGCCTACAATATAGCTATCGAGTTTGTATAGACCTTCACTAACATTAATGTTACAATTCTTTGTGTTTTGATGTTTGTGAAGGTCTCTACACATTGGATAGCTTTATTGTAGGCAAAATTTGTAAATAGTTCACTTTCTTGTCCCCATAACAAAAATTTTATGACAAGCATGTTGCCAGACCCGATCACACCATCACGAACACCAACATCCAGTAACGCTTGTTAACATTGGCGTCTTAGCTGCGTCTCATCTTCTCTGCCGGCAAAATTAGTAAAGGATATCTTACCTTCTAATGCAATTCGGTTTAGGTATGTTGATCATGTTCTTTGTATTTGGCCAACAAATGAAAATTTACAAATATTTCTCCCCTTACTTAACAATTTAGTACCTTCCATCAAATTTACTGTAGAAAATGAAAATAATGGTGTGTTACCATTTTAGATTGCATGATCCATAGGCGAGGAAACAAGTGTAAGTTTAACATATACAGAAAACCTACCAATGTATGCTCATATATCCATTATTACTCATATCAACATGACAGAGTTAAATTATCATCATTTCAATCTATGTTCCTTAGGGCATTACGTATTTGTAGTCCAGAGTAAATTGATGACTAGTTTGAGATGATATATTCTATTGGATCTAAGTTAAAGTACACTAGATCTTTCATTGATAAATCCCTTAAGTCAGCAAAGAAACCATTTTACAGAGTTGAGCCCAAACCTCCCACTGACACCAAGAATCTTTTAGTTCTCCCTTTTAATGATAATTGTTTTGCTTTACTTCCCACGTTGCTTAAATCCTTTAATGTAAATGTTGCCTTCAGCGACAATAATACCACAAAGAATATCTTAATCATTAATTCACCAGAAAATTCTCCTGGGTGCATCTATAAAGTGCCATGTAGAAATTGTGATAAGTTTTACGTTTTGATTTTCCAAAAGAAAGAACAGAGAAGGGGGCCAAGTGAGGATATTCCCTCAAAGGCTCAGTCCTCTGTGCTTAACGCTACCTCGCTGACGCGGGAAATGGTGAATAGTGTGGAAAAAAAAAATAGAAGGCAACTAAAAGGGGAGGGAGAGGTGGGGCTGGAAATCTTCCCCTCTCGTTTTGATTTTCCAAAAGAAGGAACAGAGAAGGGGGCCAAGTGAGGACATCCCCTCAATGGCTCAGTCCTCTGTTCTTAACGCTACCTCGCTGACGTGGGAAATGGTGAATAGTATGGAAAAAAATATATATGTATAGAGAGAGAGAGAGAGAGAGAGAGAGAGAGAGAGAGAGAGAGAGCGTTAATGAAATGGCCTTGATAGCATTGTTTTTCGTGCCGTCTTGGCTAACATTAGAAGTAAGTACCACACTGAGGGAACAAATTAAAAGTCTCGCAGTGAAGAGACCCGGGAGTTGATGATTGCACCGAACTGGTTTTCAGAGCATCATGTAAGACGGATCGTGAGGGATGCATATGGCCAGTGTTTGGTCTTAGAAGATTAGATACGATCGTACTACATTCATGCCACAACAGTCTCCGGTCTTCTCACTCAAGGAGCCGCATAGAATATTGGAAAAGTTTCGTATTAATGCAAACAGAACGGTACCAGACCTGATTAGAATGAACCATGAAGAAAGGAAGGAAGCCCTAGATATGTTCACTTTGGAAGGAAGGATGGTGAGAGACATGATAATATAGTATTAATTCCCAAGAGGCCGCGGCGCCATTAACACAGAACAAGAAGCAGAAACCCATTAGTGTTTAATTCCCTCCTGAAGTGCACAAGTACCTGTAGGTGATGACGAAGAAGTAATAAAACACACAGGTCAAGCACCTACACTGCTCCCAAGTATCCTGCGAACTATGAGTTCGTAGAGTTGTTCGTTCTAGATGAACATAACATTTGTGAACGATGATGTGATTGCTCAAGACGCATGGAAGTGGAACGTGTAGTGTGCACGCCGCTGCTGGGCTCGTACTGGATGGCTTGAGAGTCAGGTCGTGTAGGGAAGATGGTTTACTCGCATTTTGTTGGTTCATTCGTTTTAAAGACTGAGATCTGATAATCCTCGATTTACATGGTTTTTCTCTTAGTGATATCCTCCCACCTTTCATCATACTAAGGGAAATCTTGAACCATTAAGACGGCATTCAAGTTTTCCGTTCCGTCAGAGTCTGGGGACGATCACTGTACTCGACAGATCTCAAGTGACCCACACAAAGGAGTGAAGAGGAGTACGATCCCGAGCCCTGAGAGGCCCGTCAACAGAACGCAGTAGTCCAGTTCTGCGGTGCCCATGTGTCCTGACTTTTGGGGCTCCTGTATATACGTGCACTCCCTTCCTACCCAGACTCTACCACTTTCCCCTCCCTCCTTGTTCTTCATCCCTAACTCTTTTGAACTGTCCCATCTCTATCTCCCGCCCCTCCATCTTTTTTTCTTCGCCTTCACTCTTCACTTAGTTCTCCCTTTCCAATTTTTTCTTCCCTCTCCCTCTCTATGCATCTCCACTGTTCCTCTTCACCTTCCCTCTCCATCCTCCTTTTCCACCTTCCCTCTCCCTCCACCTCCTCCGTCTTCGCTTACAACACTTCACACTCCACCATACAGATAACCTCGTTATGGACCATTAGGTCTCCTGTTATCTGCCCTTTCCATTTCCTCTCAACCTCCCTCTTCACCCTCCCACTCCACGCTTCTACATCTTCCATCCCACCTCCCGACTCATCTTCCCTCTCCACCATTGTATTCTCCCTTTCCACTCTCCATCTTTACCTTTCACCTTTCTTTTCCATCTTCCTTTCCCATTCTCTCTTCGCCTTCCCTCACCATCCTCCTCCTGCACCCTCACTGTCCACATTCTATCATCCTCCTTCTCTAGCACTCGCCTGCCACTCGTCATGGCCACATTTCACACTTCTCATTTAGTGTCAAACCTTCAGAGCCTTCTCCACAATTCATAATTCAGAGAGAGAGAGAGAGAGAGAGAGAGAGAGAGAGAGAGAGAGAGAGAGAGAGAGAGAGAGAGAGAACTGGAATTTGAAGGGGAATGCTAGTAGTTGAAGCTGCAAGAAGGAAACATGATCATTGCCTGGAACAAGCGTAAGAGGCTGGTGTGTGCGAGGCGAGGGACTGGTGTGTGTGAGGCGAGAGGCTGATGTGCGTTAGGAGAGAGGCTGATGTGCGTGAGGAGAGAGGCTGATGTGTGCGAGGCGAGAGGTTAGTGTGTGCGAGGCGAGAGGCTGGTGTGTGTGAGGCGAGTGGTTGGTGTGTGCAAGGCGAGAGGCTGGTGTGTGTGAGGCGAGAGACTGGTGTGTGTGAGGCGAGAGACTGGTGTGTGTGAAGCGAGAGGCTTGTGTGTGTGAGGCGAGAGGCTAGTGTGTGTGAGGCGAGAGGCTGGTGTGTGAGGCGAGAGACTGGTGTGTGTGAAGCGAGAGGCTTGTGTGTGTGAGGCGAGAGGCTAGTGTGTGTGAGGCGAGAGGCTGGTGTGTGAGGCGAGAGACTGGTGCGTGTGAGGCGAGAAGCTGGTGTGTGTGAGGCGAGAGACTGGTGTGTGTGTGGCGAGAGACTGGTGTGTGTGTGGCGAGAGGCTGGTGTGTGTGTGTGTGTGTGTGTGTGTGTGTGTGTGTGTGTGTGTGTGTGTGTGTGTGTGTGTAAATGAGGCAAGCGGTGGAGGAACTGGTACCAAGCGGAGACAAACATGATTTATCGGCGAAGGTGATTGTCCTATGGCATATATTGGAGAGCTTGAAGCCTCTGCAGGGTGAGAAGTCTGGGTTGGCTGGCAGTGGAAGTGCTGGGGCGATGATTGTGAGCGAGATGGCTCTCACAGCAGCAGTAAATTTGAGCAAGATCTTTGGAAGAGGCTTCGTGTGTCTGATGTCTGGATCAGAAGACGCAGGCTGAGGCTGTTGTTGGATTCCTGCCAAGCATCTCCAGGGAGTGTGTGTCTCATGGCTGGAAGGAAGAGAATGCTTGTAGAAGGTACCGAACACTGGTTCGACGCCCTCCCGAGGACCACCATTCTTGTAATGTGACGGTCATGCAATAAGTGGTGGCTCATATCTCTTAACGAGACAGTCATTCTCGGGATGGTTGTTCATGGTTTGTCATGACAAAAGACGTTTGTGGACTGGTGGCTGCGGGGTCAGCAGGAGACATGTCATTCACAGGATGGTGGTCATATGCTCCCTGCGGCAGATATCATTTATGTTTTAAGACTATGTATCTAATCTAGAGCCTATACATGCAGTGGTCAGTGACTAGAAACAAATGTAGTCCACAACTTGTACATGGTTGAATGAGACACAAAGAAACTCAGTCATGAGTCTCCACCGATCCAGTGGCTCAGGCACTCCCTACTTCCGGCTTGTAGCCAGGTGTTCTCTGTGCTGTATGCCTTGATAGCCAGTGAATTATTGTCATCATAACATTCAAGATGATGTCATGTGGTGTTATGGCCACAGTGGAGGACCCGGTGGTAGTCTGGCCACAGTAGAGGGCCAGGTGGTGGTATGGCCATAGTGGATGGCCTGTTGGTTTCGTGACCACAGCGGGAGTCAGGTAATAATGTGGCCAGAATACAGAGCAAGTTATTGCTGTGGCCACGATGGAGGGTTAGGTGACAGTGTAGCAAAGATGGAGGACCAGGTTAGAGTGTGGCCAGGATGATAACCCAGGAGACAGTGTGGCTAGGATGATAACCCAGGAGATAGTGTGGCCAGGATGATAAACCAGGAGACAATGTGGCCTGGATGGAGGGCCAGGAGACAGTGTGGTCCCTGAGGTTCCAGGCACGCCACGTCCGCTACCGTTGGCCAGCAGGGACGCAGCCTCCCATTATGGTGGGGAAGCTCATCTGGAAACAAACGCCACAGTACGCTTGACTAATCATTAATCTTAGATATCTCCTGGTGGATCTGTCTCCTCTCCTCTTGGTGTCTCCGTGTCCTGGTGTCCCATTACTCTGGTGTTCCCATACTCCTGTGTCCTGGAGCCGCCGTGTCTTGGGATAGGGGAGTGTAGGCTTACCCTAAGGTTACTTTGTTCGTCTGACAGAAATTTTATACCGCGTCTTGTTAGAGATCCTACCCCACACGGCCAGCCCCTTCCCCCCTCACCTACTGCTACAGGGAGGGGAAAGCTTTCTCCTCCGTGCCCTCTCACGTCTTGTCAAGGAGAGGAGAGGGACAGTTTCTCGCCAACTAAAAGGCGTTCTTTGTCTCGTCCTACGCTAGTATCTCTTGCTAACTAAAAGGCGTTCTTTGTCTCGTCCTACGCCAGTGCCTTTCGCTAACTGAAAGATATTATTTGTCTCATTCTACCCCTCACGACCAGCTGAAGGATTACTTTCTCTACCTTCGTTATTTTTCTCAGTTTTCAGTGTCTCTTGCCCTCTCTTTATGGCCAGCCAGGAGGTAGTGTGTCTCAGCTACACGGCCTTCGTAGGCGTTGACTCTCCCCTTCTCCTTATAGCCAGAAGAAGGTAGTGTCTCTCCCTCACGGCCAACAGGAAAGAAGTGTCTCTCCCTCATGACCGGGAGGGGGTTAGTGTCTTTCCCTCCTCATCTCCTTCCTGTTCTTCCTGTCATTGTAAATGGAGCTGGTTCTAGCCCCATTGACAGGTCACACACCAAAGGTTGGGCTGTGTCGGACCCTACGCTGACAGACCAGCTCATCCCTCAGTTATACGTTAGCAGTGGCTGAGTGCTGCCCCAAGCATGTGTTGTGTTGCTAGTTCTGCCTCCAGGTGCATGGCTAGTGCCCAGTCCTGTCTCCAGATATGTGTTGGTAATGGGCATTATCGTCCAAAGGATGTGCCGCCAGCCCCACTCTGAGTGATGTGCTGGCATTGGTCATTCCCATCCCGGATATTTGCTGAGAGTGGCAAGTCTTACCCTGGGTCTGCCATTGGCCAGAATTTGCTGGCTTTGTCACGTAGTGAAGGCCAGAACCTCACTCCTTACACCCAAAGTTTAACTGGAGTCCTGTGATACCCTCGTTCTACGTGTTGCTCGCCTTTCCGAAGGTTCCTCTCTGTGTATGAGGATGAACTGTTACATGCACGGGTCAGGATCGAGTAAGGCGCACCAACGGGAGGTGATGAGGGCCTGTGTCAAGGAAATCTGGGTATGTGTAATTATTTTTGAACAGTGGGCCCAGAAATATAAGTATTCCGGTAACTTATTCTATGCCTATCTCCAAGAAAACAACGGTAGTATACGTACAGTTAAAGATTGTAGAATATTCGTAATTTCAAGGGAAAAAAGCATAGGAAAATATGTACCTATGCGAAGAAGCACAAGAGCAAAAAGACAGCTTGTAAAAAGGAGAGACCATAAGGAAATAACACGTATGGTAAGGACTTCGCCTCCCACGCACGCGCATACGGACACGTATCTAAATAACGGGTCTCCAACTCCCCAAAGTTATCACTGAGATTATAGTGATTTTCAAGCAGCTCGAGGACTTCTGCAGCGATTATCAGGCTGCTAAGACGTCGTTCCTCAGTCTTGCAAAAACCTGGTTCGCGTCGCGCTCTTACGTAACAGTTTTTCTTGTGATTACTGAAAGTTCAACAGCTCGTTGGTGAGTTTGCCAATCTAGATGGAGCTGGTGCTGAGGTTGAAGGTTGAGAGAGAGGTTGACCTGAGCTGTGGTTCTCCTCTCCTAGTTTGCCACATGGAACACCCAGCGTTCATCCTGACGCAGTGTTTGGGGATGTAACAAGGATGAAGGTAAAATGATGCAGTGTGCAACCAAGTTGATTGATTCAATTTAGGGCGAGATGAAGGATTTTGAGGTAAAGTAGTACGGTAGACACGCAACGTTAATGGCTTTGGATATTGGGTAATTGCACTGCCCTCCCCCGCCCCCGACACCTGCGCCCTGCCTGGTCCTCCATAACCCAGATCCCCACCCCGTGTATGGCATTCCCTTCCCCTAACCCCCAACCCCCGCACTGCTCTCTTCTACCCCAACCCCATACGGCCCTCATCTCCCTCGACCTCCAACCCAACACAGCCGGGAGCCTTTACCTGAAATAAAATCTGTTTCCATGTGCAACAGAACGCCCAGCTGACTGCTGACAATAAAACTCGGATTTTCAAATAGTTGCCATTGCTTGAGATGGTCAAGGACTGAAGCTTAGTATCTAAGGGGAGCAGATCCCCTTTCGGATACCAGCCGTGGGAGGTTTGTGACAGTGACGGATTCTCCTCCAAGTTTGTTATACTGCGACAAGGAGCTGCAGTCACAGCTTTTGGGGACATGTGCGGCACTGGACACGATCAGCCCAGCCGAATGTGCTAAAGAAGCACAGCAGTGAAGAATGTGTAGAAGAAAAAAACATGGCGAATATGAAGAGCGCTTCGACAAGTTTGAGATCCTGCTTGTGAGGTGGCTCAACAGCAGTGTCGTGACTACGGTATGGTGAATCCCGCATCACTGACTCGCTTGATATCAAGCAACCAAATTGACTGAAGGCTTACTGTGAGGACATGTGGGCCTGTGCGAGGTATCCAGCGGCAGTAAAAAGTGGCGCTCTTGGCTGCCTCATCACCCAGACGCTGACTATGTCTGTAGTGAATGATCTGACTCCTGCATAAGCTAGCAGTAACTCATGACAGGGAGATACATGATGATGATGATGTTGGTGAAGTTCCGTCCAGAAATCGCCGCCACCAACACCTACCTGAGGACGGCAGCCAGCAGGAAGGAACGTAAGAGAACATCAGCCTCACAGATCCCAGCCACCCTCGGTTACGACGGTGTGGGATACACGACACGAAGTGTGGGCAGGCGTCACGCCGGCCGTGTCAGCGTGAGGGCTGCACGGTGCGGTCTTCAAGAAAGAGATTCAAGTGTGATGTGTCAGTAGGTTTCAAATGTTTCGTTACCTACGACCAGTAACCGGGAAAGGCACAATTGAAAGCTGTGTGTGTATGTGTGTGTGTGTGTGTGTGTGTGTGTGTGTGTGTGTGTGTGTTCAATGTGTTTCTTTGTGTATCCATGTTTGTTGACGTGGTTAGATTCTGTGCATGTGATGGTCTTCCACTGCTGGTTTATGCAATATTTGTGTTCAGTTTGTATGGGATATCGTACTGACATGTGTATTATGACAATCGGGAGAGAAAATTGTTCCATCCATTTGGTTTCTGTTTGCAACTTAAGAACTGAGATGGCACGTAAATATGTAATTATAAATTGCATCAGACGAGACGCTCTTGGTACTAGAAGGTCTGGACGCCTTTATACTTCCAGAACGGTTGAAGATGAAGAGATGTTTTCCTCAAGATTTCATATTTGTCGTACAATAAATTGACAAGCCAAAAATGAATAGTATATACACGAGGAAAAAGGGTCTGGTACTTAACTGCTTGAAAAGGAAGATGATTATACGACACCAGGTCTGAGAAAAGTGTGTGCGTGTGTATGCAGGTGTAGATGTGTTACTGCACTAGGCAATAATGGAGTGGGATGATCTGAGTAACTTTGAGAAGTACCACACAGAGGCACTAGCTTGGGGAGGGTGAGATCCTGGAGGGAAGGCTTCCCTGACGAGACGACGCCTGAAACGACACCGTGGGGGTGGGGTGATGGGGTCGGAGGTGGGGGGTATGAGGGCCGGGGAGACCCACCGGAGGAAGATGTGGGCAGGGGAGACTCGCCGGAAAATGAGGAAGGTCGGCGAGACTTGACGGAGGAAAAGGAGGGCTGAAGACACTCCCCTGGAGAAGATGAGGGCTGGAGACACTCACCAGATGAGGATAGGGGTAGGAGATTTCCCCGGAGGTAGTCGAGGACCGGAAGACTTCCTAGAGGGAGATAAGAACCGGGGAGACTTACCGAAAGAAGATAAGAGATGAGGAATCTAACCTCTAGGAGATAAGGGCAGGGAAGTCTTACTGGAAAATTATTTAGGCAACTAAGATTCACCAGGGGAAGATGTGGGTCGGGGAGATAAAGCCGGGAAGACTTTTTATAGGAGTTGTAGGGCTTCGGAGATTCATCTGGGAAGCAGATGACCTGGGAGACTTCCTTATGAGAGATGAGGACGAGAGAGATTCACTTTAGGAGATAAAGGCCAGGTAGACTGACTCAGGGGAGATGAATGCAGGTGACTCTCCGAGGGAAGAAGAAGCCACACGACTTGCGTATCGGGGATAAAGGTCTGCAAGACGCCTACAGTAGGTGACAGCAAGGTATTCATGAAAGCTGAAGGCCTAGGAGACTCACCTAGCGTAGGTAAAGAGACCCACCTAGAGTGCGTGAGGGTAGAAGATTCATCTAAACGAGGTGAAGACCTTAGAAGACTCGCCCAGCGTTAGGGGAAGGGAGGCGACTCACCTGGATTGAGTAAAGGCAGGAGGTTATGGCAGGGGAGAGGGGCTGAGGCGGCCCCCCCCTGAGTGATAAGGGAAGGCGGAGGCTGACGTTAATGTGATCAGTACGGCGGTACTGTGTTGGTGGCCCAAACCTCCCCACCATCCACCTCACCCTCACCAACACTGTGGTGGAGGTTGTAGCCCTTCCTCACCCACTAAGCTTACCCTCCCCAACACCGTGGTGGTGGTGTTGGCCCGCTATCACGTTCTTCACCATCCAACTTACTCTCCCCAACATTGTGGCATACCCTCATCCTTCTCACCATCTTTTGACCCTCCCTAACACTGTAATAGTGGTGATGGCACGTTCTCACCCTCCACACCTTCTACCTCACCCTCTCCAACACTGGGATGGTGTTGGTGGTGGCCCACCCTCACCCTCCACGCCACCGGCCACTCCCTCCTAAGTACTGTAGTGTTGGTGGTGGCCCGTCCTCTCCCTCCATACCACCTCCCTCACCCTCCCCGACACAGTGTTATGGTGGTAGCCCGCCCTCAACCTCTCCACCAGCCAAAACACGCTCCCACCACCACGCGACTCGACCACCCTCTCGCCCACCACATATACCTCCCTCCACCCAGCATCCACGACGGCCTGTGCACGATCACTAGAGTCGCTCTCGTCTGTTGTCCTGTGTAGTGTGGTACTCACTACACCTCACGATTCTCTCTCTCTCTCTCTCTCTCTCTCTCTCTCTCTCTCTCTCTCTCTCTCTCTCTCTCTCTCTCTCTCTCTCTCTCTCGTACCACTGATGTTCCTCTCATATTCAACTCATCTGCGTAAGTGCTTGTGTGTCGGGGATTCATCGTGAAATGTGTGTGTGTGTGTGTGTGTGTGTGTGTGTGTGTGTGTGTGTGTGTGTGTGTGTGTGTGTGTGTAATTACTTATTTGTATTGTACGGGGTAGGAGTTTTACACTCGTGGTGCCCCTTTCTTGAACTATCACACAATTTTTTAGACTTGTTGTATGCTGTAGACATTTACGATTTCAGTGCTCAGTTTGTCTCTCATCCAGTACTATCATACTATAATAGGACTTCTTGTTTAATTCCATGGTCTCTGGCTGTTGTATCTCCTGGTTTAAATACTTAAAGGTTCTGATCAGGTCACCCTACTCTTTTCTATATCCTAATTCCGGTACCATATATGTTACCCTCTTTCAGGTCTTATCTGTTAGTTTTTTGTGCTTCTTTCATTGCAGTGACCAAACATAAGAATCATAGTTTAGTTTTAGCGTAATTCATAATGCGAACACCTTCCTGAAAGGTTCCCAGATCGCATGCTTGGGTGTTCCCTTAATATTTTCCAGCGGACAGTTTGGCTCCACCATTCTCCTCTCGTGAGACTCTGGTGACAGATTAAGGACATTGTTCAACTGCCAAGTCTCTCTCACACACAGATTCGTGCCGCTTATTTCATGCTAGAAAACATTCATACCCAGGCCTTCTTTCACTGTGTACCATCCTCAACACTTTGCATTTATTTCGAGTCGAATTTCACCAATCATGTAAGGGACATACTTCGAAGCGTGCTAGGTTCCCTTGTAGGTTAATACAATCCTTTATGCTTTTTACTTCCCTCATAACTTTGCTGTTACCCATAAACATATTCAAGTAGGAGTCCAGTCCCTCTGGCAGATGCTTTGCTCCAGTTAGGAAAAGCAGTAGTCCATGAACAGACCCAGCAAGACGTGTTCCAGTGCTGACCTCAATCCATTTCAAGAAGGCTCGTCTGACATGCGTCTTTTGTTTCCTTCCATTAATTTGATCTTCTGTCTCTTGAAGTGGCCTTCACCTTATTCATGCCTGAAGATCTTGTTTCTTTACCAACCACATGTATTGCACTGTTTCAAATGCTACCTAATATTCCAGATGCGGACAGTTCACCATGCCTCCTCTTTTCTCTGAAGCAGAGCTCACCTTCATAGAAATCTAAGGTGTTCATCATCCATGATCATTTTCCCCCGAGAAACCTTGCTGTCTCTCACATGGATAGTTTACCTCTGTCAGTAGTCTTCCATTTGGTTTCTCATTATCTTTTCCAGTACTTTGATGACCAAGCTCGTCAGGGAAACCGTTCTGTAGTTAAGCGTACCCTTCCGGTCTCACAATATCACTGGGGAAAGGTATAAAGTCGTGCCAATCTTTATGATAAGTTTGTCCTACTCCACTCCCTTGGTACTTAACCTTTCTCCGCGACATTTTGTTCGCCATTTGAAGTGGTCTGTGAAATGTATCTGCACACATCATCAGCACATGTGGGAAAATTTTCATCAGGAACATGAGCCTTATATGTGCCAAGTCCCTTGTCTTTTTTTACCCCTAGATATCTCAGTGTTTTGCAAGACCAACTCCCATTCCAATTCACTGGTGTTGGGGCTGCAGTGTCTTTCACCATTTAAACTCTTGAACTCATCATTCAGTTCTTCCCCATATGTTTACATCATCTTTTACCAGTCTTTCTTCTGAATCCTATGCTCTTTAACAGACAAATTACGCCAGCAGAATTCATGGAAAAGTTTTGGCTCAACTCCTGCCTTGTCCACGATATCTTCATCAACATGTCTCTGCACTGCCTTTCTTACCCTGCCTGCTCGTTTCCCGCTGTCTTATACCTTGTAAATGCTGGTTGGCTGGGATGTCGTCTATCACTTCGTTGCATCACATTGCTCAGCTCCTTCGTTTCTTGACATCTTTCATTAACCAAACTTCCTTTCACAACCTGCCTCGTGTATCCGAGGATAAAGGCACCCTTGTTTCTGTTCCTTCAGTGTATATTTCACTGAACCTTCCACCACTGTGCCTTGGTTTCTTGGTGACTTATTCCCGTTTCCCAATTTGTGTTCCCATTGAAATTGTTAACTTCTATCTGGTTTCAGCGAGTATATTTCCTCGTTAAGTCTGGTTTAACTTGTGCGTTTTTGTATGTCCTCATTTATGACAAGCTCAGACCTTATGTGATGATATTTTTCCATCATCAGTGTGTCATATATGATATTTTCAATATACTGTGAAGATACTGAACAGTGATAATAGGATATCAACCCCCTTGATCGTAGTGTGTTCAGTGATGTTCTGGTACAGGAAATTTCCAGCGTGCTTTTCAAGAATTTGCGTCTCCAAGACTCTCTTGTTTCTTTGTAGTTAAGATTCCTCAATATTAGTACGTTAGATACATGATTTAGCACTGATAATCAGTTATGATGATGTGGAAGGGAACAGTACTGAGACTTGTGATCCTGCCACCCAAGCTGAAGTAACAGTAGAATATGCCCAGCACACCACCCCAGTGTGTGCAGGTGCTACACATGCTCTGGTCTGGTAGCTTTAGTATGACTTACTAGGGCAATTTTGCTATCAGACCCCACAGAAATGACGCCCTGTTCCAGGTAACGAGGAGCGTGGCCCAGGGGCACATGTACGTACTTCCTGCCGCCAGATGCGAGTCATAACGGGAAAAGTAAGATCTTAACGTGATCAGGAAATGTCATCCCACCAAGAGACACAGAATCCACAGGCAGAATCGTGAGGAATGATAAAGGCAGTATGCCTAAGAACTTGCATAGAAAAAACCTTTTATTGGCTGTTCAGTGAACTGATCGATGAAGTAGATTTTGCACAGATATTATGACAAAGTCATGAACTGCATTTAGACCTGGGGTGAATCCCAGCAATGTACAGTGGAATCAGAGTCTGCTCATCCAACAGAAGAGGAACGAACAGCCGAGGAGTTACGACCTACACCACGGGAAGAGTAACAACATATTCGTCACCCTACACAGTCACTTGATCCACAGAAAAAGGTTTTCTGTATTGGCGGTTTTCTCGCCGAGGCACATGCCATGTTTCCGTCCAACACAAAAACACCCATTACAGGGGATACAGTCAAACATGAATTCTCACTTACAGTGTCTGCTGAAGCGAGAGGGTGTTGAGAACATACGGTGGGGGTCACGCTTTGTTACAGACTGACTCTTTCCTGTGCACCGAAATGCTGGAAGTTCCCTCGGAATCTAATCTTTCTAGGAGTTTACACACTGTCGAATATGTAATGGGAGTAGAGAGGGAACGACGTATGAACGGAGACTTTCCCGGCCACGGCAAGTCTGGTGGAGGGGACCATCTCAAAGGTTGGGAAGCTTCACCATCACAAGCACGACGGTATGATGGCGTGAACAGGTCAACGGCAAGCTATCATAACAAGGGTCGCACCGTCCTCCTCAGGGGTCGTGTCGTTGTCTCTAAAGGTCGTGCATTCGTACTCAAGGGATTAAACTACTTGAGAAGATCTCTCTTCAAGCCAAGAGGTAACAGACCCAGCCAGAAGAGTATACACTTGGCATAAGTTCCTCACAAACAAGGAAAATTTAAGACTCAGCATAACCATCCCTGACACCTGCCTCAAACCATAACCTAACTGGACTGCATTCTATCAGTGTCACTCCTATACTGCCTCTAGCAACAGAACAACGCTCCGCACTCTTCACGAAATTCATTTACAATAAATGCATTGATTATCAAGTGAGTATATTAAGTCTCCACCATAATCTAGGATTATATTTTGAAAGAATACATTAGACTGATTTAGAAAAGACCATCAGAGAATCACTCTGGTCCTGGGCCGGTCATACACGGGTGAGGAAGGAAAAATGTCGACCAGAGCGAAAACGACGACCCCAGATGATAACATGTCCTCCACCGGAAATTAAATTCAGCCCCTTCGGTGTGGAGGAAATGAAGAAATTAAAATTAGTGCAGAAAAAAAAAATCACAATATCACGAGAGAAGATAGAAGAGTGATTACGTCAGGTACATTTACCGACGCCACAGAGGAATTGTCGTTTCACAGAAGATGGTGGGAGGCTGGATCCTGCGAACCTTCAAGTCAGTGGAGACAAAACCCGTGACGACATTTTCCACAACTGTTACTCGCCAGAACAGAATGCACATAGACGTTCCAGAGGTATTTGAAGAAACTGATCAATGATTCCTTGCACATGAAAGGTTTGAAATGGGAAAAACTGGAAAAGTTAGACGGTAGATGTATAGTGTAATGTCAGTTACACCTCGTATGTTTTAAGACACAAACAAAAGTATGTTCCGTAAAAAGGCCGGGTACCAGAGGAGCTGGTCTTGCATAACTGTTCTTTTCATTCATATTTCCAAGACAGAGACACAAGTTACAGTACGTAAACATGATTTGTAGACATTGCTAGAGTCTGCATATGAAACCCGGCTGTCAAGGATAGGGAAAATTACCAGCAGTTATAAATCAATCTTCCAGTGTGCTGTCTTCCAGAGGATCTATGACTTTAACATGTTCAATATGGACAATTTTCATCTCCATTTTGGAGATGATGAGGAAGTCTCACCCAAAACAAATTCAAAAGCAAAGGCTGACACCAATAAAACACGGTAAAATCAATGTAAATAACTTTGACTAACAAAACTACAGTTACCCTGGTGGTGAATCTTGAGGACCCTCCAAAAGTTGGATCCAACGAACCTTTCAAAGGCTGGTCGTACGGACTTTCCAAACACTGGAGCCTGAGAACCCTCCAAAACCTGGATCCTAAAGACCCCCCAAACACTGGAGTTTAAGAACCTTCCAGATGAGAGAGTAGAAACAGTGATGACGGTCAACAAAGGATTTGTCCTCGCCCCCACTGGAATGTTGTGAACCAAAGTCGATACGTAGAACTGGAGAAATTACAAACGTGGGTGTACGAAGATCGTTTATGGATCGTACCGAGTCGATAGAATGTCCCAAATTTATTGGGATCCGTGAAAACCACTCGATCCAATCCCTTGGAGCGTAAACACGAGCTGTAGTAATATACAGATGAAAGTCATGAGAAGGCCTGGTCCCAACCTACACACTAGAATAACTACACACTGAAGTGCAAGATTTGGAAGACTGGATAGAGTAATTCGAGAGGAAAGCAACAGGAATTAATGGCATTGGCTCATGCAGCCATGATTGCTTGACTCATTAACGGTTCTCTAAAGAATATGGTGCCCTAGGCGGCGGGTACTATCAGGAAACCTCTCGACATGTACCGCAAGGTGTGTCCAACTCGTCATGTCGCGACGGCTACATAGCCTGGCGGGCCCCGACCTACAAAGACCTGGCCCATTAGTTGTGCAAACAAGCAAACTTGAACCTCTCGAAATCAGCGCAAGGTAAGCATCAGGTGAGGTGCGTGTCTGTCCGTGTGCTTGACTGTGCATGTGTGTACGTGCCGCTTAATTAACAAGACCTTTACTGAAAGTCCGCTTGCATGGCCATGACTGTGTCGTTAGTAACATGAGTTTTCTAGGCCTTGTTGGTCTCAGTAGAGTCCGTGGAACAGGCAGTGTAGAGGCAGCAGGTGCGAGGTGTCGTGCCGGTGTGCCTCCACCTCAAAACTCACCTTGGTTGGGTAATGAGGCGACACACAGGCAGGTGAACTTTCCTCACCTGGCTGAAATGTAATGATTATCTAGGGCGCAGAGTCGGGTTCCCATGTGTCTGCCACCACTCGTTCCCTAGGTCCTGTGGTCGCCTTCGTTAGTGGACTCAAGTATACTCCCCTTACCCTCCCCACTCCTGCCAACGATACGCCTCCAGCTTGTTGCTGTACATTCCTTCCTCTCACCCACAGTCCTCCTCCAGTTGCCGCTGGTGCGTCATGTACTGAAGATTGTTATGTAGTTCCCGTTGTTGCTGTGGCACAAATGGACCCCATCAACAAATAGGTACCCCGGAAAAAGAAGATGCTGTTTCAAGTTCGGCTGGAATTCTCGTAGCAATTGCTCAGGCCTTGCCAAATGGACATAAGAAATTACCCACGGATGACCTCAAGTCTGTCCAGAAACTATCTGGAAGCAGTCTTGATTCTCCTGAGGGCCATCTGGAACTAGCCTTTAGGTCCCCTGGGGAACACTTGCAAGTGTTCATAAGGTAGAATTATGTTTGCCTGGAGACCATCGTGGAATGGTTGAGATGCGGACACCACATGGAATCGTCTTGCCGCCTGCTCACCACGTGAAACCCATCTTGAGGTCGTCTAGATATTTTGGCTTCAAGTCAGTATGATACCACCTGGAGACGAGCATGGAAATCACCTTGATTCTAGATACCAACCTAATACTTTGGGGACGCCATTCAACGTTCGTTTATATATTGAGTAGACGCCCCTTAGAGGTCCTTATGAGACTGTCAGGACACTTCCAGAAAGTCGTTCTAAGGTTCATATGAGCTTCGTATCGTGTCTCCAGACCGCTGAGACGTTACTAGCAGTACTTTATGGCCATCTATTAACACTCTGGAGGTGCTTTGAGGCCGCAAGGACAACACCTGGAAGTTTTCTTGAAGCTGTTTGAAAACCTTCTGGAATTCTTTCTGAAGCCATCTGAAGACCACCTAGAAATTGTCATAAGGCCGTGTGGACACCACTTAGAGGTTGCCTTTAGACATCCTGGAAACCACCTGAGATTTGCCCTAAGGCAGCCTGGACACCACTTGGTAGTTGCCATAAGGCATCCTGGAAACCACCTGAGATTTGCTTGAGTGCTGCCTGAAAGTTGCTTTAAGGCCGCTTGGATACTACCTGGAAGCTGCCTTAAGACTACCTAGGAACCACCTGGAAGTTGTACTTCACCTGGAAGTTGCCTTGAAACTGCTTGGAAACCACCTGAAAGTTGCCTCAAGGCCGCCCAGTCACCACTCGGAAGCCGTCTTGAGGCCGCCTAAACTTCAAAGGGCAGTATCCTCGGAAGGCAACCGGGAGGGCCGTGGAGTGGCCTGAAGGTTTGACATTTGGTGCTAGAGGAAGAGCGTTAATTAGTGCTGGTGCAGCCGCCAGAAGAAGGAACTGCCTCTCGCTATCTCTTAATTAGCATCCAGGCGCAGTAATTTACTCAAAATTATGCCAGACTAAAATGGACCGAATTTTGAGGTCTTAGATACAGCCTGAGAAGAACCTCATTATCGGGGAGGCCTCCAACGGTCGAGTATTATTAGCACTTTTAGAAGGAGGGAGTGTCAGAGCGCGATGGCCGCCATTCATGAGACTCCTGCTGGGTCTAGTATTATTTACTGACTCATGAGACTCATGCTGGGTCTGGTATTATTAACTGATTCATGAGTCTCCTTCTGGGTCTGGTGTCGTTCCTCCTGTCCAGCAGAATATGATGTGTTAGGTGCGTCCTTCGGCGCAGGTCTTGTGCTGCCGCCCTTGGCTAAGAATAGTCACTCGTTGTTGATTCTGATCAAAGTTCAATTTGAGTTTAGATAGAGGAACACCTTGATATCAGAGTACTGCCTCTCTCAGAAATATATTGATAACGGAGTACTGCCTCTTTGGGGATATTTTGATAATAGAGAACTGCCTCTCTCGGGAATATTATGATAAAAGAGTATTGCCTCTCGGGAATATCTTGATAACAGTGTACTTTCCTCTCATGATTATTTTGATAACAGTGTACTGCCTCCCTCTGGAATAACTTGATGAAAAGAACTTTCTATCTCGGAAATATTTTCATAACAGGATATTGCTTCTCTCTGGAATATTTTGATGAAAGAATATTGCTTCTCTCGCGAATATCTTCATAACAGAGAACTGCCTCTTGGGAATTTCTCTTAGATTCTGCTATTATTATTTTTTCGTCCTACCCAGGATAGTTGGTGTATTATTGTATTACCAGTGCCGGGTGAGCCCAGTGTTATTAGAGCGGGATGAGCCCATTGTTACCAGAGCGAGGTGGGTTTAGTGTTACCAGATCGGGATGGGTCCAGTGGTATCAGAGGCGGATGGGCCCAGTGTTATCAGAGGGGATAAGTCCAACGTTACTGGAGGGGTATGGGTCCAACATTACCACGGGAGATGGATCTAGCATTACCAGGCAGGGGGACTGAGTCCAGTATTATCAAGGAGGGGGAGGGATGGGTGTAGTGTTATTAGAGGGTATTGGGTTTATTCTTATCAGAGTGGGAATGGGTCCTTGTATGTAGATATAACGTCTTTACTCCTGTGTACAAACACACACACACACACACACACACACACACACACACACACACACACACACACACACACACACCAGCAAAAGTCAGGTACCCACTTATCGACCAGCCCTGGTTAAGGATAAAAAGCTTGGTTGAGTGTGGCCCGACTGACGCCCAGTATCCAAACCCATGCGGAACCGTGCTGACTCATGGTCAGTAACGCTGTTATACACCTGGTGCACCTATGTAACGCGATTACATATCTCATGAGGTTTTTCACCTCCACTGTCTGGGCTGGGCCAAGGCTGTTGCATTGGGTCATTGGTCGATCAAGCTGTTGAAAGCCTCAGCCCAAAGGTCTACATAGCCCCACAGCCAGGCTGGCCTGGGGCACTCTGTTGGGACTCGACCAGCGCACTCTTAAACTTCGTGTTTTTGATAGTAGTTGGCAAGGTGTTTGTAGAGTCTTGAACTCCCGATGTTTGTGTTCTTTCATTTTGTGCCTATCGCACCTTTGGATTTCAGAGATAGTATTTTACAAAGTCTTCCATGCCTGTTGTACCAGAAGGATGTTATTCCCGAATGTAAGTTAGGAACCGTACGTTCAAGGACTATCCAAGTATAGATGATGATATGCCCCTCTTGTCTGCGCTCCAGGGAGTATAGCCTCAGAGACTTCAGCCGTTCCCAGCAATTTAGGTCCTTTACCTTTACAGTGAAAGATCTCTGAACATCTTCTAATTCCGCAATTTCGCCCGGATTGTAGGCTGATGTTAGGAGAAGTAAAAACTGGAGGGGAGGATTTCCAGCTCCACATTCCCACCCATTTTAGTCGCCTTCTACGACACGCAGGAAATACGTGGGAAGTATTCTTTCTCCTTATCCCAGGGATATATATATATATATATATATATATATATATATATATATATATATATATATATATATATATATATATATATATATTATATTCTCTAGGTGCCATGTATAATGCACCGAAGCCAGAGACTCCTGGACCTCTTCGTATGCCATGGTTCAGCCCAATGACAGTACGTCGTCCTCCGTATATCACGCATACCCAATTCATTTTCTTCCATGCACGCCTCTCATCCTCCTGAATGTTTAGACAGAAATAAGAAATTCATTCTTATGACTTTTGCAGTGAAAACAGTGAACACTACTCCTCAGTCATCCCTCACTTATCTCGCACACATGCAACGGCAAAGCATTTCTTGACCTGCAGCCTCAGTCATTGGACGTGGCTAGCTTCCCAAGCGCTGCAGGAGCACCTTATAAAAGGATCCTGGGGCAGATATATATATATATATGTGTGTGTGTGTGTGTGTGTGTGTGTGTGTGTGTGTGTGTGTGTGTGTGTGTGTCTTTTGTGATTTATATTTAATATTTAGCGCAGTTTTGAAGATATCAGAAGACCAGTTGTGAAGCCAGCAGCTGCATTTATCACATTTAATAAGCAGTGATTAATCATCCTGAACAATTGTAACTGAAGATCCACAAGTCAGAGTTTGTTGATGATGCGGGCCAACTGCAACATGAACCAACTTTGTTCCTAGACCAGCTGCACTGCCACACCAGCTGCCCCCTCTGCTCCAGCTTTCCTCTTTCTACCAACTTCCTCCACTACGCCAGCTGCCCACTCTACACTGGCTTCCCTCTCTCCACCAGCTGCTCCCATGCACCAGCTTTCCCCTCTACACCAGCTGCCTCTTTTATATCAGCTTCCCTTTCTGCACCAGCTGTCCCCTCTACATCAGCTGCCCCCCTCTATACCAGCTGCTCCCACTACACTAATTGCATCATATCATCTTGGTCGTCATCACATGAGCCACCCGGCACTCTGCATCATCAACATCTCGGCTTCTCATGCCACCCTGCACCACCTTTCTTACTTCGCCACCTGTCTCACTTCACCATCCATCTCGCCACACCATCAACCTCATTACACCACCTGCTTGTACACCATCTGCCTCAATACACCACCTGCTTCTACACCGTCTGCCTCATTACGTCTCGATGCCTCGCTACCTCACACAAGCAGACAAGTGCAGGACAGGAGCACCCAGGCCGCTCTCATATACTGGCCAAGATTCAGAGGGACCACAGCTTTGTCAAGCTTATCATACAAGTCAGGGGAGGGAAGAGCTAGTAGAGGGGCCCTGAATAGCAATAGCCCTCAAATACATCATTTCACACTGGCGGATGGGGTGTAATAAGGGCACTGGCAGTGACAGAATCAGGGGTGAGGGGTGCAAAGCATAATATGCTAACTTTTTTGACTCTGTAATATGTCAGGAGTAGTGTATAAATGGCATAAACTGTGGAATGAGACCGTAAGAGCTGACAGATGGGAGAGTTGTATGCCCGTAGAAAAAGTTTGAGATGAAGTCCCACGAGTGGAGAACTCCTTCCTTGCACCGCACTAATAGGTAATTACCACTTGCTTCAGTACACCTCCTGCCTCATTACACCACCTGCCTTACTAAACCACATACCTCACTAACCACCTATCTCACTACATTACCTGCCTCTACACCATCTGGCATACTACCCCATCTGCCTCCCTACGCCTCCTGCCTTACTACACCACCTCGCTTACCACATCACCTGCCTTACCACACCATCTACCTAATCACAGCACCTTCATGAATGTAAAGTGTTGCTTTTAGACTTCTTTTACAGAAAAACCCGGTCAGTACCCAAAGGCATATCCAGCAACATTTCCTCTTGCCTCCCAACTTGATCAATCAAAAGCGAACTTTCCCACGGATAAAGCTGCGCTCTTTGGTACCTTATACCTTCCACTCAGGATGAATCCTAATTCAACCGTCCTTCCCTTCCTCCTCCCACTGAACCTACGCAATGTTCCTCACCCAAGGTTCTACCAAATATATTCACAGCTACAAGTAGGCAAGGAGTATGGACCTCACCATGTCCTGAAAGGGTGTGCCAGCAAACCAGCTTCAGTTTTTGCGAACGTATTTTGTCTTTGTATTAAAACGCAAACTTCCTCTTCTTGAGAGCATACCTTGGTGCAGCCCATCCCTAAGAGAGGAGACTGGTCCAATTCTTCTTACTATCGCCCCATCGCTCTCAGTTTTGCTATCTCCAAAGTTTGTGAATCTCTCTCTCTTTAACTCACACTTTTTAAACACTTAGAATCTCAATCTCTTCTTCCAGACCATGATTCGCCTTTTTAGATGCAAGGTCGAGTGGTGATCTCTTCTGTGGATCTTTCGTCGTGAGCCTCGACACCTCCAGTGCAGTTTTTGAGAGTTAGGCATACGTTGTTGTTTTCCAGATTGCCGCCTTCTATCTTTTCTTCTCATCTTTCATCTGTCCGTTGCAATAATCGTTGAAGGAGCGATTTCTCCCTCCTATCCTATCAACAGTGGTGCTCCTTTCTTGCTTTATCTTGTTCTTTTTTTTCTCCATGAAAATTTTTTCTTCGTCTTCTGGCCTAATTCACTCTAACGCTGCATTCTACAACTTCTTTCACTCTTCTTCTTCTCACTCTTATGCCCGATCTTTCTCATACCCTGAACATGTATCATCTTTTTATTCCGACCTGTGTAACATCTTGGAAAGCAGAGACTTTTACTTGGTGAAATTCATTGGTGCTAAAACCCAAGTTCTCCTCGTATCTCGTTCAAAGTCTCACTCGTTTCCAACTGTTGAATAATAAATCTCTACAGTTCAGCCCTAAAATGAAATTTTTCCCCCGGCACACGAAACCCCCATATAATGAGCTTAACAGAACCTGTCTCCCAGAAGCGGCAGTGTTGAAGAAATGCCATAATTATTTCTCTCGTCGGCAGATATTCAGTTTGTTACGGAGGTTTGGTTTCCCCAGCTCCAAGTATGGAGTACTACTCGTATATCGAGGTGCCTCACTGCATCATCTACCTCACTACACAACCTGTCTTACGACACCACCTGCCTCACTACACTTGTCTGACTACATCATCCGCCTCACTACACCATCTGCCTCATTACACCTTGTCTCATTAATCTCCTGTGAGAGGGAGCCCTGCACGCTCTCCCTCCCCAGCCACACAAACAGACTCGTCCCTACCACCCCGGGGATAATACTTGTGTGGCAAGGGAGCGCCTGTGACGTCACGTTGACCTGGCACTGAGGTCCAGGTGCCTCCCGCTGCTGGACCTGCTCCAGGCCAGGTCGGGCTGAGGTTGCACGCCATGAACGACAAGAATAATGGTGGAGTTAAGGAGCGTCAGGGGGAACTAATGGCAGAAGGAATTGGAAGTGTAGGGAGAGGCGAGGAGGAGGTCAGCCGAGGTTGGGAAGGGGTAAGAACCTCTGGCCCGGGTTGGAGGTTAATGTTGAGGGGTTAGGAGCACAGGGAAGCGGGGTCGCAGGCTGGAGATTGATGTTGAGGGGCTGGTGAAGGCGCCTGCCGGTGGGAGCGGCTGGGGTTTGGGGGTAACCAGACATAAACACAATAGGAGAGGCTGGTATTGTTCATCGGCAGGGCTCATTGGGGCAGGACTCTGCAAACAATGCCCCAGACTTGGACACCTGAATTGGATTTCTATAACTTTTATTCACAGCCGGAGCGGGACCCCTCCCGGCACGGCGTCTGCTGGAGTGGGACGCCCTTGGCACTATAGCGGGAGCGGGACGCTCTTGGCACTACATCCGGAGTGGGGCGCTCCCTGCACTACATCCTGAGTGGGACGCTCCCCGCACTACATCCTGAGTAGGGCGCTGCCCGCACTACATCCTGAGTGGGACGCTCCCCGCACTACATCCTGAATGGGGCGCTCCCTGCACTACATCCTGAATGGGGCGCTCCCCGCACTACATCCTGAGTGGGGCGCTGCCCGCACTACATCCGGAGTGGGACGCTCCAGACACTGCAGACCGAGTGGGACCCTTCCGGCACTACATCCTGAGTGTGACCCTTCCAGCACTGCAGACTCCCAAGTTACTATTGTCCGCCAGTAGAGGAGATAGTTGGGAAGTTTTGTTAGTTAACCTACTAAATTGTAGTAATGATGATGAATGGTAATTACCCAAGCTGTGGAGGCGGTGATCATGCTGGAATGGTTATTTTCCTGCTCGTGTAATGGTCGTCATACAGGACTGATGATTACTGGGCGGGGCTGTAGAGGTCGCCTTTCACGATTTTCTGACTTCCTTAATGATCGTCTTCAAGCTGCATACGTTTCCAAGGGCCAGCTCCACCTTCCAGCACCTCCCCTGTGATATCCCTTCAGACATGAAAATGTGACCCTTACGTCCCTTACGACATGATGAAGGATGCACATCTTTACGTGAACATGACGACGATTCTGTCGGTGCTAACGTTGACAACAGTTGTCTCGACCTCATCACTTTCCAGAATACCCTTAAAAAGTTCCAGTTCACCATCAACTTAACAGAGACCGTAGTAACGAACATTATTCTTGCTTCCACTCCTACCCGACCCCTGACCGTCTGACTAGACTCCAGCTCATTCCAGGCTGTTCACTCCACCAAGCTTCTCAGTGACAGCTCATAAACTAGACTGGAAAGGACACGTTAGTTTTTAGTCTCTGTTCTCCTTAGACTGAAGGCACCTGGACTTCCTGCGCCTCATCTTCCTACACTTACTTGTGCTTACTCTGCCTCGTCTTCCTCTCTGTCCACCAAGCAAGGGGCTGCCTGCAGTGGTACAGAAGAGGGCTTGCAAGATCAGCCTTTATCCCTGTTGCACCAGCCATCACGAAGCACTCGACACACTGGTCCTCACAACTCACGCTAGCCATTACCTGGTCCTCATACATCAGTTCGAGAATCTACTGCATCATCCAAGCCATCGTCACCTGCCAACCTAGATCCCTCATCCCCAGTTGTAGGTCGCCACCACAACGGTACGACCACAACCATGCTCGGTCAGACCGTTTGTAGAACTGCCCCTTCTCAGTCATTATGCGTAGTGTCCTTCTTTGCTCGCAGTTAGATAATTCGGTTATTATTAATATCATCATTATTATTATTATTGTTATTATTATTATTATTATTATCATTATTATTATTATTATTTCATGAAGTGTGAGTTACCGTTCTGGGGTGCTGGCTATCCTTTAGGGGTGTTGGTTTTCATACAGGGGTGTTGGATATCACTCTGGGGTAACACTTGTCACACTGGGATATTAAGTATCATCCTGAGGTGTTGGGTATCCTCCTCGGGTGGTGATTATTATGCTGGGGTGTTGGATATATCCTTAGGATGGCAGTTATAATGCTCTGGTTGTCCCTGACAACACGTATCGTCTGGAGTGTCATCCTCACCGTGCCTGGTTCATGCCACGGGCAGATGGTGTATACTTTCATTATGTCCCCCGCCAGGCGGGTCACCACAGCTCTCGCCGCCACGCCCTCTTCCATCCTAAGATCTTCAGACTTTCTGGTTTTCCCTACTCATTTTTCTTCCTGTCACTAGCAGTCCTCTCCTGAACCCTACTGGTCGTCTCCTCTGACCACTACTGGTCGTTCCTCCTGCTGTGTAGAGTTGCCAGGCTATCACCGCCAGGCCCTGGCAGAGCACAGCAGCGCGACACGGCAAAGAGGGACTGATACGTTCCTTACGTATGGGCCGTCACGACCAGGGTAAGACACGGGTTTCATTCCCACACATATGGGCCGTCAGCATCAGGGTCTTGGGTCATCCTTTATTGTCTGGGTGGGGCGCGGCGGCACGCAAGTCCTGCCGGCCCGCCCGCCCGCTCCTGCCTCTCCCCTCTCTTTTCTGTCTAAGCATCCTGCTTGGGTCCTGACGCTTGAATGGTTGATTTGTCTCTCTGTCAGCCAACTGGTCGAGCTTTAGCGCCAGTAAAGCTTGCTTTTGATAGATGAGTTACCCAGCACCTACCTACCTACCTACCTACCTACATACGATTACCCACGACTAGACTTCGCCGTGAGTTACTACCGATGTTTTACCCAAAGGTGATACTGACGTAAGGTAGTAACTTCGCCGTGAGTTACTACCGATGTTTTACCCAAAGGTGATACTGACGTAAGGTTTACTTGCGTAATGTTAAAGGGTTACCTTCCTGTCATCTTGAGGAGTAATCTTCAGGGTACCTGAGCCGTACAGATACATCTCTTATATTACGGTAATGTTAACAAAAGTTCCTGTATTAAAACTTTAACATCAGTTTGCATGTAAACTTTAACACGCTTTTACGTATAAACCTCAACATAAGTCTAAGTGAAACTTTAACACAAGTTTACGTGTAAATCTTACCACAGATTTACCTGTAAGCCTTTACAGTAGCTTGCTTTAAAACTTTAAACCTTAGCATAAGTTTGTGTGTTCAGTGTTAACCAAAGGTTTGCGTGTAAACCTTCATAAAAGTTTGCGTGTAAACCTCAGTACAAGTTTGTGTGCAAAACTTAACTCAAGTTAGTTTGTAAACCTTAACACATCCCCGTATACAAGTTAGCTTAAGTTTGCTTGTCAACTTTATTTCTAAATAGATCTTAAGGCTCCCGCACAGAGTTATAACAATAAACAAATTGCTTGTCGGCACTCGAGTGCACAGAGCTCAATTAAGTAAATGAACCTTCAGAGCAAACAGCCTCATGTGTCACGCCCTGCACAAGTGTGGGCAGTAACGACCCTGAGAACGACCCACACGGAACCGGATTTTTATGTCGCCATGAACACAACGGTACGGTCGTTACGTATAGTGTGGTCTGGCCTTTGACCTAACCCTGATGGGTTAGGTCAAAGACCAGGCCATCGTACCCGAGGGTGTGACAGATGAAAAGGCGGGGCACAGTCGGGGAAACAGATGCCAGAGCCACTGGTGCGTGTGACGCCTCGTCTAAATGTTTAAGCTTCACACACGACCGTCTTACGAAGGAGGAACACATTCTCTGTTGTTTGCTGAGGGCGCTCTGGTTGTAATGGTGTGGGGGAGATGTTTTGCATGTCTGTGCCAGAGGCACGTAGGCACATTTGGCCACTTAGCTGGGCCAGCCTGGCCAACTAAATGGGCCAATCTGGCCGTCCCCACCAACTGGAAAAGGTCCATCTTGCGCAAGAACCGCCTCCCTGGCGATCTATACATCAGCGGCGTCGTCTTGATGCTCAGCAAGATTACTCTCATAACTCTGATGAATGGCGGTGTGGCAGCAGTGTCCCGGAGAAGAGTGAGTGATGGCGGAGGGCTGGCTTGGAATACCAAGCACCAGACATCAGCGGCAACAGCTGCGCACACCACCAACAGCAATATCAGTAGGCACCACCAACAACAACAGACGCTACTAACAGCGGTAGGCACCACCAACAACAACAGACGCTACTAACAGCAGTAGGCACCACCAACAACAGTAGACACTGCTGACAGCAGTAGGCACCAACAGCAGCAGACGCTACTAACAGCAGTAAGCACCAACAACAGCAATGGACACCAGCAGTGATGGCAACAGCAATAGCAGACATCAGCAACGGTGGCAACAGCAGCAGCACACACCAGCTGTGTCGGCAATAGCAGTATGAGAGACTAGCAGCAGCGGACACCAGAAGCAGGATAAGCGACACAGACGCATCATGAGTGGCAGACAGCGGGAGAAGCGGACACTAGGTTTTCTGATTAGGAGGAGAAGAAGCTGAAAGCAGAGGTAACAACAGACAACTAGAGAAGCAGATGAACAGGCAGACCACTCGGAAGGAAGAGCAGACATGATGACAGGAATACTGTACTGTAGACCGCCTCAAGAACAAGTAAACAAACCGGAAGACAAGACGAGGCAATCGCTGCAACAACAGAAGCATAACAGGTGAGCAACAGAGGACAGATAGGAAGAACGAGCAACAGAAACAGCAACCGCTGCAGTGGACGGACAGACAAGCGGTAATATGAAGCAGCGGCTGGAGCAGCAATAGACGAGCTCTTCAGGAGGTGGCAGGAATACCAGACACCTACGGCCGTAACAGCGGACGTGAAGGCTGGGAGGAACACCAAGAAACAGCAGACCACAACATCGGAAGCAGCAGACCACAGCATCAGTAACAGTAAGCAGCAGCAGCAGCAGCGGCAATTCCTGCAGCCAAGCCTCAATGCTACGATAAACTGCTTGTCATTTGCCCTTTATATTTCCATCGGAGCTGTGCCGGGGGTACATTTCTCTCCTGTTGTCAGAAATGTTGCTCTCATGGAAGTTATTTGTCAGCGTCCGACAGTCGTACATGCCGTGCTGACGGAGCAAGAACCTTTGCTTCCTACTATCCTTCGTGTCTGGCTGGCTTTTGTTCCACTATGTACATGCAAGTCAATGGACAATTTTAACGGCTTCTCCCTCGAGAAGGCTTAGCAGTGTAAAGGCTAAGCTGCAAAAACATTGGCTGTATGAAAGGTCACACACCAATAGAGTTCGTCCAGCTGAAGTTTAGCACTGGAAAAGTTGGCCCTTTTTAGAGTCAGCGACCTAGTAGGGCAGCAGCTGCTGTATGTGGGAACCCAGTGGGACTGGCCGTTTTACACGTAAGGCTCCGCTGGCGTTGACCTCGTTATGGTCTAGGTCCCGGCATGGGGTCGGGCCCCGCATGAGCCTGTGGTATGTCGGCTGGGGCGGGGAAGCTGACTGAAGCTATTCTGGTTAGTGCCATGGGTGATCCTTCCTATATTGAACCGCTCCCCAGCTCTCGATCACGTATGCTGATCCTGCAGAGGGTACAACAGAAGGCTCTTCCATATTCCACTAACGAGAAATACTCGTATGTTGAAAAAAGAATAGTGAAGATCATCATCAACGCCTTTATGTACAACCAATTGGTATCTGTTTGTAAGAAGCAGCACAGAAATAAGACAGGAAGTTGAAAAGAACGAACACACAGAAGTATTAAAGGTTTTGGCAGGAGCACAAATCAGGAGCCCATTCGGTTTCCACGGAGACTCAAACCCTGAGAGACACTCTAGTCGTCCATCGATATGGACAGTGAGCAACTCTTCCTCTGCCTTGTACCTTCCCTCGTTAAATCATTAAAGAACACGTTTACACACACCCTTCCAACCTGGAGACCTAGAGCTACATAGAGATAATGCACCACAGCAAAACACTTGCACTTCGATATATCTCCATCATACATCTGGACACAGTTTCACCCTCACCACTTGATCTACCCTGTCCAACCTATCCTCCACTTAACAACCCACCTGACGAAATAGCGAGGCAGCGAGACTAGCACGCCCAGGATCTGGCACCTGTACTGAACCTGGTGGCGAGGGGATGGACGGTGGTGGGCACCAGGAATGTGGCAGGAGGGCCGCGCTCTCCTGTTGCTCTCTTTCCAACTGTGTTTTGCAGTGATCCACCATAACACAGTTACGCTCTTGAACACAACTGTAAAGAAATAATAGAAAGTAAAATAACCAGTGTGGACCTTCGGACTCCGTGCGGGCACTACAGAAAAGAGCGACCGCTGCCTTTCTCCAGCTTTTGAGTGTGACACAGAAAAACAATTCTAATCTTAGGAAGGAGGTCCGTGTTGCGAGCCCTTGCGGAGAAAACACTGTTAACGGCTGTCACCCTGTTGTTTGGCCTCAATGGTGTGAATTCCCTTGGGGAGACACTGTCAAGGGCTGTCACCTTGTTGTCTGGCCTTAGTGTTGGGAGCACCGACGGCGAAAACACTGTCTGGATTTCCCCTTGCTCTCCTCGGGGCTGTAGTGTTGCTGTGATCCGCCGCAAGACGATAGCTCTCTCTAGGAAATAACTTTAAAAGAATTAAAGTGTGGACCTTAGGCCTGGCAGTTACCCTGTTGTTATTCGCGGGGGCAGAGTACCTAGTTACTGACGAGTATTTAATTACGAGTACCTAGCTACTTCCGAGTGCTTCCAACGACATTTTGCTAAAAGGCAAGACTGCCACTCACCGCAGGAAAATATAGGGTTACGAAGAATGAGTAGTGCGAGTTAAGTGTTGTCAAGTGTTGTGTGTGGACTGAAAACCAGCAGCCCACGTATGGGGGGAGAGAGAGAGAGAGAGAGAGAGAGAGAGAGAGAGAGAGAGAGAGAGAGAGAGAGAGAGAGAGAGAGAGAGAGACACGTTGTTTCACTGAGCCACCACCTGTCCCTCACCAGTTGTGTGATAATGATAGTGGCTTTCTGGATTCTCTCTCCCGACCTACTAATTACAGGCAGATGTGAGAAGACAACCTGAAGAACAAAGACTAATTACCTGAGGACGTGGCAGGACTACATGGGTTATAAGACTAATTACCTTAGGACGTGGCAAGAATACATGGGTTATAAGACTAATTACCTGAGGACGTGGCAAGACTACATGGGACTTAAGACTAATTACCTGAGGACGTGGCAAGACTACATGGGACTTAAGACTAATTACCTGAGGACGTGGCAAGACTACATGGGTTATAAGACTAATTACCTGAGGACGTGGCAAGACTACATGGGTTATAAGACTAATTACCTGAGGACGTGGCAAGACTACATGGGTTATAAGACTAATTACCTGGGAACGTGGCAAGACTACATGGGACTTAAGACTAATTACCTGAGGACGTGGCAAGACTACATGGGTTATAAGACTACCTGAAGACGTGGCAAGACTACATGGGACTTAAAAGTAATTACCTTGCATACAAAAACAAGACTATAGTTACTGCAGGCACCTTACCTGTTGTAAATCACACTGTTAATACTTATGATCTATTCTTCATAACTCCACCAGTTTTCAACTAATGAGTCTTTTCCATTTTGTAATTTGTTGTATCACTGTAGCTCTGAGCCTTATAGCGAGAGAGAAAGACTATCACAACAGCTGTAGCTCTGAGCTTTATAGCGAGAGAGAAATATGATCACTACAGCCTCGAGCCTTATACACTGCATTATGTGGGGGAAAACAAGAAAAAGCCTCCGTAAAATCATTTTTTGAACCGGAGTTCTCCAACTTCACTCACAAAATGTACCTCAAACTTTTGTCACAGCCAGAGTTACAGGCTTTGAGCTTTCACCGCTGTGGCTGGCCGGTGCTGGCTAGAATACAGTATAGTACAATCTCTCTCTCTCTCTCTCTCTCTCTCTCTCTCTCTCTCTCTCTCTCTCTCTCTCTCTCTCTCTCTCTCTCTCTCTCTCTCTCTCTCTCTCTCTCTGTGTATATATATATATATATATATATATATATATATATATATATATTCCTATGAGTGTGTGTGTGTGTGTGTGTGTGTGTATTTTCTAGTTCGCCGTTTCCCGCATAGCGATGTAGCACCAGCAACAGAAGAAAAATGCCCTCATTTACTTATATTCAGTTTTTAGCTGTTATGTATAATGTACTGGTATCATAGCACCCGTATCCACAGTCATGCCCCATAAACCTTCCTTTGGTTTCCCCTGACCACTTCATAATCTGTGATTCGTCCCACTGACGGCGCGTTGCCCCTGCATACCGTATCCCCGGTTTGCCCTTTCCTGTGCACGCCTCTCACCCTCCTGCTCGTTTAGGCCCAAATAACTCAAAGCTTGTTTTACTCCTTGTCATCTTTACTATTCTCCCTTTCCCTCTCTTTTTTATTTAGACAGATATAATCTCTTATCTAGTCTTCACATATCCTGTTTATATACCCAAAACATTTCATACTCTACTTACTACCACCCACCTCTCTCTTACACTGTCATTCCCTACATAGTGAACCTTCATAGCATCACTTGTTGTCCTGAACTATTTCATTCCCATCACATCCAACCTCTTTCGTTCTTTTGTCCATACGGTCTCCGACCCGCATCATCCAGCACTGTTACTATTACATGCCGTCAGACAGGCCCATATTTCCCATCACAGACAGTGACCAGTTGTTTTTTCACACACTCCATGATGTACCCAGGACCGTTGCCGCTTCACACACCTTGTGGTGGTTCACTTCAGTTACCATAGTTCCATCCGTTGTCATGTTCACTCCTAGGCTACTAAGACGCTCCATTTCCTTCAGGTTCTCTCCACTCATGCTCAAACTAACTCTCTCTCTCTCTCTCTCTCTCTCTCTCTCTCTCTCTCTCTCTCTCTCTCTCTCTCTCTCTCTCTCTCTCTCTCTCTCTCTGTGCGCTAAACTTTATAATATTATTCACCTCACATTAACCCTCAGCTTCCTCCTTTCGAACACTTTCCCAAACATCAGCTTAACTTCTGCAGTTTTTCACTCAAGTCTCCCAGGTCCTTGTATCCACCTCCCTCATCGCTCCCCCCCGCCACCACCACCACCACCACCATAATTAGATCAAACATCCATGGTGACATCACACACCCCTGACCCAGACTCACCTTCACTCAGAATCACTCGCCCTCCTCCCGTCCGAGTCGAATATACACACCTTACCCTCTCGAGAAAGACTCCTCACCACTAGGAGCTTTCCTCCCACACCGTACATTCGTAACAACCTCCACAGAGCATTTCTATCAGCCCTGTCATATGCTCTCTCTAGATCCAAAAATGCCACATACAAATCCATCTCTTTCTCTAGTGCAATTCTTACACAGATTCTTGAATGCAAACACCTGGTCCACACATCCTCTACTGATCCTCAGAGTCACATTGCTTCTCCCCAGTTTGATGCCCTGTGTATGCCTACCACCCTCTTAATTGCCAGTGGTTCATACGACTTGTTATGGGCATATCCTTAGTTTTCCATGTCTTTGTAACTGTGATATTCATCCACTTATCTGTCTGTGTTGTTGATTTCCATTTTCTCGATTGATGTGATGAACGATGATCACCTTTATTGCACACGGTAACCTTCTTTTTTCCCTCCTCTTCCAGGTGAGTAATTGTGAGGGAGTACACACCGGCTGTCCAGGCTGGAAGAAGGGCATGAGTCGCTTCATGGAAGGACCTCATAACAAGCCCCTCCTCATGGAGGAACCTCGGTGAGTGGAAGGCATGATTTAATTCATGGGAGGGACGTCATGACAAACCCTTCATGCAGAACCTCTACAGTTTTTCAGATAACCTTCACTCACTCAACTGAGGTTTTCGATTTCGAGGTGAGTGGGTTCTGGTGACAAAAGGTTAAGAGGATCTAGAGGACTGGAGGAGGGTCTGGGGACAAGGTGAGGCAAGGGGTCTGGGGACAAGGAGAGA